>NC_074668.1:63751318-63866318 GCF_029448725.1 Salvelinus fontinalis
CCCATAATTAAAATTCCTCAAACATACATGTGTTTTATATCATTTTAAAAGTAATCTTGTTGTTAATCGCACCAAAGTGTCCGATTTGAAATATGCTTTTCAGCGAAAGCACTACAAACGATTATGTTAGGTCACCACCAAACCACAATAAGCACAGCCATTTTTCCAGTGAAAGATAGCTTTCACAAAAAGCAGAAATAGAGATAAAATTAATCACTAACCTTTGATTATCTTCATCAGATGACACTCATAGGACTTCATGTTACACAATACATGCATGTTTTGTTTGATAAAGTTCATATTTATAACAAAAAATCTGAGTTTACATTGGCGCGTTACATTCACTGTTCCAAAAACATCAAGTGATTTTGCATAGCCACATCGTTTCAACAGAAATACTCATCATAAATGTAGATTATAATACAAGTTATAAACATGGAATTATAGATATACCTCTCCTTAATGCAACCGCTGTGTCAGATTTTTAAAAAGAAATACGGAAAAAGCAAATCATGCAATAATCTGAGACGGAGCTCAGAACAATAGCCAAATTAGCCGCCATGTTGTGGTCAACAGAAACCAGAGAATACATGATAAATGTTTCCTTACCTTTGATGAACTTCATCAGAATGCAGTCCTAGGAATCCCAGGTCCACAATAAATGCTTGATTTGTTTGATAATTGTCACGATGGTCCACTGTCTTTAAAGAAGACAAAGGCGCAGCGTGTGCAAAATACATCTTCTCTTTATTTTGAAGATGAACATGAAACGAAACACTTATGCAAACTATACAAAACAACAAACAACCGTGAAGCTACAAACGAATGTGCACACACAAGCTACTTACGTTCAACATAGACAATTCCCCACAAACAGCTAAAGCCTATGGTTGCCTTAAATATGGCTCCCAATCAGAGACAACAATAACCAGCTGTCTCTAATTGAGACCCAATTTAGGCAACCATAGACTTTCCTAGATACCCACACTCAACCATAGACACAGCTAGACTTCTATACTAAACATAATAAATAAACTCTAATAAACCCTACAAAAAACACATACATTCCCCATGTCACACCCTGACCTAACTAAAATAATTAAGAAAACAAAGAATATTAAGGCCAGGGCGTGACAATAATGTCTGTTATTTATGTCCAATTAGATACTTTGGTTAGCGCGTTAGTGGTAAACAATTCCAAAGTCACAAAGCGCATCCACTATAACGTGACGAAATGTCCAAAAGTTCCGTAACAGTCAGTAGAAACATGTCAAACGATGTACTGAATCAATCTTTAGAATGTTGTTAACATACATCTTGAATAACGTTCCAACCGGAGAATTAGATTGACTTTTAAGAAGAGCGGTGGAACGGAGCTCCTCCTCATGTGAAGGCGCGTGTTCAATGCGTGGTCACCTCATGGCAGTGATTACTAATTCCTGTCTCCTTCGGCCGCCCTTCACATTAGAGTCATCAGACAAAGTTCTATTTACTGTTGACATCTAGTGGAAGCCGTAGGAAGTGAAAACTCATCAATATCTCGCTGTAGTTTCAATGAGAGCTTGGTTGAAAGTCTGCCACCTCAGAAACAATTCAAATAGGAAGTGGAACTTCTCAGGTTTTTGCCTGCCATATGAGTTATGTTATACTCACATACATAATTCAAACAGTTTTAGAAACTTCAGAGTGTTTTCTATCCAATATGACTAATAATATGCATATATTAGCAACTGACACTGAGGAGCAGGCATTTTACTATGGGCACCTCTGTGCACCTTTCATCCAAGCTACTCAATACTGCCCCTGCAGCCATAGGAAGTTAACAGGTGTGCCTTGTTAAAAGTTGATTTGTGGAATTTCTTTCCTTCTTAATGCATTTGATACAATCCGTTGCGTTGTAACAAGGTAGGGTTGGTATAAGAAAGATAGCCCTATTTGGTAAAACACCAAGTCCATATTATGGCAAGAACAGCTCAAATAAGCAAAGAGAAACGACAGTCCATCCTTACTTCAAGACATGAAGGTCAGTCAATCCGAGAAATCTCAAGAACTTTGAAAGCTTCTCCAAGTGCAGTTGCAAAAAGCATCAAGCGCTATGATGAAACTGTCTCTCATGAGGACCGCCACAGGAAGGAAGACAGAAAATAAATTCATTAGAGTTAACTGCACCTTAGATTGCAGCCCAAATAAATGCCTCACAGATTTCAAGTAACAGACACATCTCAAAATCAACTGTTCAGAGGAGACTGCGTGAATCAGGCCTTCATGGTTGAATTCAACATCTCTTTCATATTGTCTGAGATCCCCAAAGATTGGAAAGCTGTCGCGGTCATCCCCCTCTTCAAAGGGGAAGACACTCTAGACCCAAACTGCTACAGACCTATATCTATCATACCCTGCGTTTCTAAGGTCTTCGAAAGCCAAGTTAACAAACCGATTTCCGACCATTTCGAATCCCACCGTACCTTCTCCGCTATGCAGTCGCTTCCGAACTGGTCATGGGTGCACCTCAGCCACGCTCAAGGTCCTAAACGATATCATAACTGCCATCGATAAGAGACAATACTGTGCAGCTGTAATCATCGACCTGGCCTAGGCTTTCGACTCTGTCAATCACCACATTCTTATCGGCAGACTCAACAGCCTTGGTTTCTCAAATGACTGCCTTGCCTGGTTCACCAACTACTTCTCTGATTGGGTTCAGTGTGTCAAATCGGAGGGCCTGTTGTCCGGACCTCTGGCAGTCTCTATGGGGGTGCCACAGGGTTCAATTCTCAGGCCGACTCTCTTCTCTCTATACATCAACGATGTCACTCTTGCTGCTGGTGATTCTCTGATCCACCTCTACGTAGACGACACCATTCTGTATACTTCTGGCCCTTCTTTGGACACTGTGCTAACTAACCTCCAGACGAGCTTCAATGCCATACAACTCTCCTTCCGTGCCCTCCAACTGCTCTTAATTGCAAGTAAAACTAAATGCATGCTCTTCAGCCGATCGCTGCCAGCACCTGCCCGCCCATCCAGCATCACTACTCTGGACGTTCTGAGCTAGAATATGTGGACAGCTACAAATACCTAGGGGTCAAGTTAGACTGTAAACTCTCCTTAGGGACCCACATTAAGAATCTCCAATCCAAAATTAAATCTAGAATCGGCTTCCTATTTCGCAACAAAGCATCCTTCACTCATGCTGCCAAACATACCCTCGTAAAACTGACTATCTTACCGATCCTCGACTTCGGCGATGTCATTTACAAAATAGCCTCCAACTCTCTACTCAGCAAATTGGATGCAGTCTATCACAGTGCCATCCGTTTTGTCACCAAAGCCCCATACACTACCCACCACTGCGACCTGTATGCTCTCGTTGGCTGGCCCTCGCTTCATACTCGTCTTCAAACCCACTGGCTCCAGTTCATCTACAAGTCTTTGCTAGGTCAAACCCTGCCTTATCTCAGTTCACTGGTCACCATAGCAGCACCCACCCGCAGCACACGCTCCAGCTGGTATATTTCACTGGTCTTCCCCAAAGCCAATTCCTACTTTGGCCGCCTTTCCTTCCAGTTCTCTGCTGCCAATGACTGGAACGAACTGAAAAAATCTCTGAAGCTGGAGACTCTTATATCCCTCACTAACTTCAAGCACCAGCTGTCAGAGCAGCTCACAGATCATTACACCTTGCACATTGCATAGCCCATCTGTAAATAGCCCATCCAACTACTTTATCCCCATAACGTGTTTATTTATTTATTTTGATCCTTTGCACCCCAGTATCTCTACTTGCACATTAATCTTCTGCACATCTCTCACCCCAGTGTTTAATTACTATATCATAATTACCTCGCCACTATGGCCTATTTTTTTGCCTTACCTCCCTTTTCTTACCTCATTTTCACACACTGTATATATACACCGCTCAAAAAAATAAAGGGAACACTTAACAACACAATGTAACTCCAAATCAATCACACTTCTGTGAAATCAAACTGTCCACTTAGGAAGCAACACTGATTGACAATAAATTTCACATGCTGTTGTGCAAATGGAATAGACAAAAGGTGGAAATTATAGGCAATTAGCAAGACACCCCCCAAAACAGGAGTGATTCTGCAGGTGGTGACTACAGACCACTTCTCGTTCCTATGCTTCCTGGCTGATGTTTTGGTCACTTTTGAATGCTGGTGGTGCTCTCACTCTAGTGGTAGCATGAGACGGAGTCTACAACCCACACAAGTGGCTCAGGTAGTGCAGTTCATCCAGGATGGCACATCAATGCGAACTGTGGCAAAAAGGTTTGCTGTGTCTGTCAACGTAGTGTCCAGAGCATGCAGGCGCTACCAGGAGACAGGCCAGTACATCAGGAGACGTGGAGGAGGCCGTAGGAGGGCAACAACCCAGCAGCAGGACCGCTACCTCCGCCTTTGTGCAAGGAGGTGCACTGCCAGAGCCCTGCAAAATGACCTCCAGCAGGCCACAAATGTGCATGTGTCAGCATATGGTCTCACAAGGGGTCTGAGGATCTCATCTCGGTACCTAATGGCAGTCAGGCTACCTCTGGCGAGCACATGGAGGGCTGTGCGGCCCCACAAAGAAATGCCACCCCACACCATGACTGACCCATCGCCAAACCGGTCATGCTGGAGGATGTTGCAGGCAGCAGAACGTTCTCCACGGCGTCTCCAGACTCTGTCACGTCTGTCACATGTGCTCATGTGCTCAGTGTGAACCTGCTTTCATCTGTGAAGAGCACAGGGCGTCAGTGGCGAATTTGCCAATCTTGGTGTTCTCTGGCAAATGCCAAACGTCCTGCAGGGTGTTGGGCTGTAAGCACAACCCCCACCTGTGGACGTCGGGCCCTCATACCACCCTCATGGAGTCTGTTTCTGACCGTTTGAGCAGACACATGCACATTTGTGGCCTGCTGGAGGTCATTTTTCAGGGCGCTGGCAGTGCACCTCCTTGCACAAAGGCGGAGGTAGTGGTCCTGCTGCTGGGTTGTTGCCCTCCTACGGCCTCCTCCACGTCTCCTGATGTACTGGCCTGTCTCCTGGTAGCGCCTGCATGCTCTGGACACTACGCTGACAGACACAGCAAACCTTTTTGCCACAGTTCGCATTGATGTGCCATCCTGGATGAACTGCACTACCTGAGCCACTTGTGTAGGTTGTAGACTCCGTCTCATGCTACCACTAGAGTGAGAGCACCGCCAGCATTCAAAAGTGACCAAAACATCAGCCAGGAAGCATAGGAACTGAGAAGTGGTCTGTGGTCACCACCTGCAGAATCACTCCTGTTTTGGGGGGTGTCTTGCTAATTGCCTATAATTTCCACCTTTTGTCTATTCCATTTGCACAACAGCATGTGAAATTTATTGTCAATCAGTGTTGCTTCCTAAGTGGACAGTTTGATTTCACAGAAGTGTGATTGACTTGGAGTTACATTGTGTTGTTTAAGTGTTCCCTTTATTTTTTTGAGCAGTGTATTATTTATTTATTTATATTCTGCTGTGTTATTGACTTTGTTTATTATTGTTATTATTGTTTATTCCATGTGTAACTCTGTGTTGTATGTGTCAAACTGCTTTGCTTTATCTTGGCCAGGTCGCAGTTGTAAATGAGAACTTGTTCTCAACTAGCCTACCTGGTTAAATAAAAGTGTAATTAAAAAAAATATATACAAATAAATTGCTGCAAAAAAAACACTACTAAAGGACACAAATAATAATAAGAAACTTGCTTGGGCCAAGAAACACAAGCAATGGACATTAGTCGGGTGGAAATGTCTCCTTTAGTCTAATGAGATGAGATTTTGGTGAATGGATGATATCCGCATGTTTGGTTCCCACCGTGAAGCATGGAGGAGGAGGTGTGATGGTGTGTTGGTGCTTCGCTGGTGACACTGTCAGTGATTTATTAAGAATTCAAAATACACTTAACCAGCATGGCTACCACAGCATTCTACAGTGATACGCCATCCCATCTGGTTTGTGCTTAGTTGGGACTATCATTTGTTTTTCAACAGGACAATGACCCAACACACCTCAGCTGTGTAAGGCCTATTTGACCAAGAAGGAGAGTAATGGAGTGCTGCATCAGATAACCTGGCCTCCACAATCACCCAACCTCAACCCAATTGAGATGGTTTGGGATGAGTCGGACCACAGAGTGAAGGAAAAGTACCCAACAAGTGCTCAGCAAATGTGGGAACTCCTTCAAGGCTGTTGGAAAAGCATTCCAGGTGAAGCTGGTTGAGATAATGCCAAGCGTGTGCAAAGCTGTCATCAACGCATAGGGTGGCTACTTTGGAGAATCCAAAATTTGATGAATCCATATGTGTTATTTCATATTTTTGATATCTTCACTATTATTCTTCAATGTAGAAAATAGTACAAATAAAGAAAAACCCCTGAATGAGTAGGTGTGTCCAAACTTGACTGGTACTGTACATTGCATTTTCTTACACTGTTATACACACTGCATATTTATATATAAGATACTTCATATAGCTCACTGTAAAATACAGGTTACTGCCAAAATAAACGAAACACCAACATAATGTGTTAATAGAGAGTTGGGCCACCACGAATCAGAACAGCTTCAATGCATCTTGTCATAAATTCTACAAGTGTCTGGAACTCTATTGGAGGGATAAGACACCATTCTTCCATGAGTAATTCCATAATTTGGTGTTTTGTTGATGGTGGTGGAAAACACTGTCTCAGGCGCGACTCCGGAATCTCCCATAAGTGTTCAATTGGGTTGAGATCTGGTGACTGAGACGGCCATGGCACATTGTAACAATGTTTTTGCCTGCTCACCAAACCATTCAGTGACCACTCGTGCCCTGTGAATGGGGGCATTGTTATCCTATGGAGGCATAGCCATGGTAGCCAAAATAATGGCCAAAAAAATGGCCTTCTCAGTGTTTTTATATGGCCCTAAGTATTATGGGATGTTAATTGCTTAACTAACTCAGGAACCACACCTGTGTGGGAGCACCTGCTTTCAATATACTTTGTATCCCTCGTTGACGTAAGTGTTTCCATTATGTTGGCAGTTACCTGTATCTACTGATGTACATATCATTCGAAGTATATATTTTCGGTGAAAATGCATAGATTGCATTTGGGTTATTGGGTTGGTAACTGGATTCGTTCTGACATTCGTGATTTCTTGTTTCTAGTTTTTGATTATTATTTGCGTACTTGTTTGACATTTTTGCTGCACTGTTAGGAGCTAGTAACATAAGCATTTCTCTGCACCCGCTAGAACATCTGCTAAACTGTGTATGCGACCAATAAACTTTGATTTGAACAGCATGTTAGTATGTCTCAGCTTAGAGCCCTGCCCTGCTTAATCCTCCACAGCAAGACTATCTCAAAAGCATACAGTTTTCTGTGTACCACTGAACTACCCTTGTTTGTGCGTGTATATTGAGCATTAGTGCATGGGGTTATCCTATATGAAGGCTAGTTGTGTGTGTTTTCTGGTTGGGTCTGTGCATGCGTGTGGTTGTCATTCCACAGCAGTTCCAACATCAAAGGTTGTCTGCACATCTTGGTCTTTAGATAAATGCCTGATCGGGTGTAAGCACAATCGTAGGATTTCTCCGATAGGTCTCTCCCTGTTTTAATGTTACCTTTGCCCACCCGTCTGGCCTGTTTCTCTCTTCTCCATCCGAGCTGATCTAATGATTCACGGGGCTGCATCGAGCCGCTTGTCGGAGATCAATCATCTTCGTCAGAGCATTCTGCCGATTGTTTGAGTAGGGGGCCATTAGAGAGAACTGTTTGGAAGTGTTTTGTGAACCTAAGCTGCTTCAAAGGTCAGAGGGAGAAAAAAAGTGCTGTGTCTGTCTGTCTGTGTGTGTGTGTGTGTGTGTGTGTGTGTGTGTGTGTGTGTGTTGCAGAGAGAGAGAGAGATGGAAAGAGAGGCCTTGTCAGCCTATTCGTGGCTCTGCTGCCCTTTGTTAGTGTGAATACTTAAACAGCTCGCCACAAGTTCAGAACCTGGGATAAATAATTTCCACTGTCTGTCATGCTGATCTGAAATATGCACAGTGGAGGAAGGGAGGAGCTGGAGAGAAGAGGAGAGGAGAGGAGAGGTGGCTAGACGGTGTTGTGTTGAGTCGCTGGTAGAGGCAGAAGAACCTGTTTAATGTGGCTTGTCAATAGCAGCTAATGAGAATTTTGCATTGTCTTGTATGGACTCCATATAGTTCTCACATGATGTAAACTTTTTCAAAAGGCTGCCTCCTGAAAGGCGTACATATTCTATTTGAAACTCATGAAATGTTGAAAATGAAAGTTGCACGGTGGAGAAAATAGAAAGGTAATAAAGATAATACAAATTATTTCTGAAAGTCTAGAAGCTGCAGTCTGCCTTGATATGACATGGACTGAGATTGAGATAAACAAAAGGTTTTGATAAAAGGTTTGATAGATTTGTAAGGGTGACATTAGCGTAATTCTAACAGTGAAAACTTTATTAAGGCAAGCGTATAGGGCCGTGGTTCACTTCCTCCAGTGAATATCTGAGGTTCGTGGAGTTTTCGACTTCCCAACCATCTCTGCTGAGGTTAGACCTCTAGATCAGATGGTTTTGACCAGCAGTTAACATAATGTAGTGCTCGCCAGAACCCAGACTCACAGCCCTGGTAAGGCACAGATAAGGAGGGGGGGGGGGGGGGGGGGGGGAATGTTTACATGTGATAGCTGGTTTAAGACGTAGCGGTTTGCTAGGAATTGGGAAAGCTGGCACAGCGGTTAAGACCTTTGTTGCACACTCAAAAACGCATTTCCACTTCAGAGGAGAAAGCGGAATTGAAATCAGCTGTATGTCGTTGATTTCAGGCAGTTTTCTGTTACATTGAGTCACATATAAGATGGCTTCAACCTCAAGTCGAGCGTCTGTTTGCCAGGCCTGGTTTGCTGTCCAAGTCTCTTTCACTAAATCATTTTGAAAGTCTGAATGTTTGACTCTCTTCTAGTCATTCAGATGTTCCCCCCTTATCTATCACAATCAGAGGCAGAAGTTCTGAAGTTTGTGGAATGTATCTAAACAAAGAAGATGATACCCACTCTGGTAATTATTTTACTTCCTTTGGATGGTAGTGTGTGTACTTAATGATGGTTTTATTTGTTTATGTGTTTTTTCCTCTTTTTTTAACTTCGTTGTTACTTGCCTTCGACTTCTTGGGAAGAACGAAAAGTAGGGCGCTCACGAAGCAATTATTACTCAACCCCAAACAACTTTCTTTTTTTTTTAAAGGCGCTGAATTATTTTTAAAATAAACAAACAAAAAAGCGACTTTAGACTGGAAGAATATTTAATTGTTTTTTGATTACTTAGGATATGACCAGGGGAATTTGCTGTCATAAATATTTAAAGAGATTTAGAATGATGCCATATTTCCGTTTTCCATTAATGTTTTTAAATTATTATTATTAGTCTCAGAATTCAGACTGAAAATGACTAAAAAGAGAACTGCATTTATGATGCAGTTCAGACAGGGAGACAGAAATTAAATAGCAGCCCCAAAAGCCAGCAGTGTGAATTCTACAGTAACAGACAAGCAACCAGGAGGTGGCAGCAGTGAGCAGCATCATCAACAGAAGGCTGCCAGTCAGTGATTATAATTTATGATCCATTTCTATTATAGGTGGGGTGTGCGGAGATAGTTACAGTAATAATTATCAGGACTGAAGTGTTTCCAAGGCAACCAGCATTTTTCTCCCCATTGAAGCTCTCGCGGGGAGAGTGTCTGTGTAGCATGACATGGCTGGATCAGGGGAGCATAGGCCTCTGTTACTGTTGCCGCTGCTGCTCTGGGAGGGAGGTTAGCTTTAGCACTGGCTTCATATGGTAGAAGACTACAGCTGGTCTATGAGCACGCATAGACTGAAACTGTCAGCATTCCCTTATAGGCCTACACTGATGTTGTACTACCAAGTAACACTCAAAAAATGTGTAGCCTACCAATTTTTGGTTTGAAGGTGATTTGTCAGTGTATTATTGTCTGTTCGTCTGGTGGAACAGGATTGGACGTTCCCCCGCTTTTCACCTCCACCCTGACATCCTCTTGGGCCTTGCATAAACCTCCAGCTGCAATTATAAGACAGCCCTAATTTCTTATCATAAAAATCTAATGGTCTTTCTGTTGGAGCAATAGGCATGTTGAGGCTAAACAAAGGGGAAACGCTGTACGGCGTGTGCCATTAAACCCAGCAGGCTAGCGCTCAAGTGTTCGTTAATTCTCTTTTTTTTGTGGCTGCACAAAATGGAGGGATCAAGGCGAGGGAGGAAATGAAGAGCAATAGGAAAATGAAAGAGCAGGAGGAGAGAATTCAAGTTCACATCCCCTTCTTCACCCGTCTAAACCTCTGTCTACTTGTGTTGGGAGAAAGAGAACAGAACCCACTGTTATTGGCCTATACAATATCACAAATAGATATACCTATAAGCAGTAGAAAACCCACAATACACATGACTTGTGTTCATGCACATTAGAGGCTGGTAGTAAGTAACACCAATGCGCTCAGTAGATGAATGGTGCAGATGAGAAGCCGTGTGAGTGTCTCCCAGAGCAGAGCAGATTGTGTGGTGCTGGTAGTGGCTGGCATTAGTGGCCCTTGGATTGAATTAGAAACTGGATCCATAGCTCTCCTCGTGCCACACAGGGTTAAAACCTGCTGGGGCGCTCTTTCTCTCCGTCGAGCCGTCCCCCCTAGAGTCTGTCATTGATTGAGGCACTTGGCTGATCTGTCACCAACAGGCACACAGATGGATGCAAGTAAACACACTCCAATGAGCACCTTTGGCACCCGGTGGAAGGCTAACGTGTGTGTCTGTGTTTGGTAGTGTTTCAGGTTGTAATGTCAGGGCTTCTGGATGTTTGTGTTGTGTGTTGCTGGGATATTTTTCCACTAATGTGTCACACAAAATCCTCAAGTGTCTCCATTTCTGCCTCTCTGTCTCGCTCCCCCTCTCTTTCCATCTCTCTGTTTTTCACTCTACCTCCTTTTCTCTCTCTCTCTCTCTCTTCAACAATGGAAGTGCCCTCTTTAATTGAACAGTCATCTGTCGGCTGTTTTTCTCCCCACACCCCTCCCTTTATTCTGGGGAAGCGTCCATCCGAGGGCTCCAGCCCTCTCCCTCTTCTTCCACGCTGCCATCTGCTTGTAGTGCTGGGGCTGGTGAGGGCCTTGCCATCCCTCTCTCCTTGCCATCCCTCTCTCCCTTCCCTCCTCCCTCCCTTCCCCTCCTCCCTATGTACCGTCCGTGAGCATTGTTTGTTTCTGAGGGACGCTGTGCCTTTAAGAGCGCTGCCTGCTTCTCGGGCCTAATGTCATTAATCTGTACAAACTTGGTGTGACAGAAGCAGGAGGCATCGCAGATTGATGACATTTTATTGTTATTGCAGTGCTACTATTAACTGTTGGCCAGTTCTGCTTTTTTACCTCTATACACCAGGCACGGACAGAGACAAAAGAAAACGGCAAATTGAACACATCGCTGATTTGATACAGAGAAAACGGATTAATTTAAGTATAAAATTGCTATTTTGATTTGTATTTTCTGTGGTGTTTTTTTTTATTTATGCTGGTAGTGGGGTTAGTTGAGCCAAAGGGTTAGAAGAGCCGCCTCTTGTTTCTAGGAAACTGTACACAAAATGAATCACGTGACCAAATATTTAGAAAGAGGTCATCATTTCATGCAGTCTGTGAAGGAGAAGAAACCACATAGAAAAAGTATTAAGCAAGTTATGTCCCAAAATGGTTTTTTTTCTCACAAAGTCAAATGAGTTTATTGTGTTTTAGGTTTCACAATGCTTGTGTCGAAACCAAACGAGATCGTTTTAAGATTGGGGTCTCTATAAGTTACAATACGAGGTCCTAAACCTAGCATGAAAGTGAATCCTATAGTCAAAATGTTTGACTTGGGGTAAGTTGAGCCAATGGTCATGCGGTAAGCGGGTCAGTTGTTTGTTCACCCGCACCTGCCGCAATAAAAATAACCCATCCGCAACTGCCCAACTATATGTGATAAAGTGAAAATCGGAGGCCCGCTCCTGACCCTAACCCGCGAATATAGAAAATGTGCTGTACAGTCAGTGACGGTGGAGCGATTTTCGTTTTGACAGGCCTCTTTAGATAGGTCTATGTTTCAGGCTTATCATTTCCGATATTTTGGTAGGCTTTTTGTTTGTCAACTTATCTATAAGTAGTATACATGCAGCTTCTCTCCTGTCATTACTTGTTGCCCTAGAATATATTTAAAGGAAACTTGCTCAACAGAGTAATGTTTTAAATTGACAGAATGAATGCTTCAATCTAGTCATCAGTAAAGTTGTCTTTCATCACCGATTCTCTCACTCAGCAAAGATGTTTAGGGACCGGGGAGAAAATGCAATGACTCAACAACAACAACAACAATATTTCATTTTCAAATTACATCAGTTTGACTGGATTTCATGACAATTCAAGCGGTGAAAACTACCCAACATGTTTCTGATTATATTCCAGTTTGGCTTGTATGTATATTTTATTTGGTTGAAATACTATCAGCTTTTATGACGCTGATAAAGATAGCACCTTTACAGATGATCCCTAACCATGCATTCATTCTCTCCAAATCATATTTCTCCGCTCCTGTTCCCAAGTCAAAATGTACATTTGGTGTATCATTTTACTGCAAGAAATGCTTAATTCTGCAGGAGTTAATATTATATTAGGCTAGAGGTTATAGTCCTACAGTCATTGTCCAGATTTCAGGCTGCTGTACCATTTAACCCATCTGAACAGTAAGTAGCCTACAGTTCCCTTGACGTGCCATTTTGACAGCCCAGCCCGTCCAGCCTGCATTTTAAAGTCCTCGTCTTGTGACTGTCAAGTTTGTATCGTGCCTCACTTCACCAAATCTTTCCCAAACATTAGGCTACTGTCCTGGCCATCCCTTCTATTTTCAGCTCTCCATTTCGCAGCTTTTCTCTTATTGAATTCAACTCTGACATTGTCCTTTTTTGCCTCGGTGGATCGACGTGAACTTTTTCTGCCCAAGTTCCCAAAAGCTTTTTGGCAATTTGTGTGTACAGTATTCGGTGAGTGTACAGTTAGGCCCTAAAGCTCATAGGCTTAGGCTACGCGCCAACGGCAGATTAAAAACAATGAAAGAAAAACCTCAATGTGGCCTATAAAGGGGGATACCTAGTCGGTTGTACAACTGAATGCATTCAACTGAAATGTGTCTTCCCGCATTTAACCAACTTAGGTATGAATTACACAAGTATTATACATGTATGAATTTCTAATGCATCGTTTTCTCTTCACTAAACCCGCCCGCCCTGGCGGATATAACCGCGGGGACTGCGGGTTATGAGTCAACCCGTGCATCACTGGCCACCATAACCCATACAAATGATGATTATATTTAGTCCATTTTGTGGGAAATATGCATAGTGTTTTTTGGGGGGGCAACGTGTCATACATATGAACTCAATATAGTGCATTTTTATTGTTACAGAGAAGACATCATCATGCCCCATGTATACAAACGTAAAAACAGCAGGGGTCTAGCCCAGGGGAGAATGACTGCCCCCTCTCATTGAAGCCATGGAAGTTCAAGGCTGCCTGCGGTACTGCAGGCATTGTTTGCAGAAAACAGAATCCCCAATTATACTAAATGGAAAAATGACAATCGCATGTGGTCAATCTTCCTGTAAATATATATTATATTTTTTTGAAGACAATCATGGTACCAATAATTGCTTATAATACACCATATGTACACTGAGTGCTCTTTCCATGACACTGACTAGGTGAATCCAGGTGAAAGCTATGATCCCTTATTGATGTCACTTCAATCAGTGTAGATGAAGGGGAAGGGAAAGGTTAAAGAATGATTTTTAAGCCTTGAGACAATTGAGACATGGATTGTGTATGTGTGCCATTCAGAGGGTGAAAGGGCAAGACAAAATATTGAATTGTCTTTGAACGGGGTATGGTAGTAGGTGCCAGGTGCACCAGGTTGAGTGCGTCAAGAACTGCTACGCTGCTGGGTTTTTCACGCTCAATAGTTTCCCGTGTGTATCAAGAATGGTCCACCACCCAAAGGACATCCAGCCAACTTGACACAACTTTCGGAAGAATTGGAGTCAATGTGGGCCAGCATCCCTGTGGAACACTTTTGTCAACTCTTCAAGTCCATGCCCCGACGAATTGAGGCTGTTCTGAGGTCAAAAGGTGTTCCTAATGTTTTGTACACTCAGCCTATGTCCTTGATCTGGTTATTTTAAAATTGCACACAAAATAAGTTATTAAGATAATTTAGTACGCTCAACCTTCAACTTGAGTTACTCAATGAGAGGGGGCAGCACTGAGCTAGCCTGCAACGTCACTTCCTGGAGTAACTCAAACTGCGTCTGTTATGTCTCCATAACCGGCTTCATTTGGCTTCGATGCGCAATTGAGTCTTCATATAGGAATGAATGGTGTCATGTGATCGATGGCTATGTCCATTCATATATACAGTCGTTGGTCTAGCCCCCCCTTCTTGAGAGACCAGCCACGGAAGTGAGAGAAGGGGAGAAGTCCATTCGAGCAGCGGCAAGGGATGAAAATAAATCTACCTTATGACGCTGAAGAGGTACGTTGACAAAGGAGAAAACAAAACGTGCACCGGCGCGAAAGAGAAGCTATGGCAGAGTAGCAGAGGCACACAAGGTTTATCTAAGACATTTAAGATATATATACCACACCCACATTCCATGAATTAAACGTTGATCTACCAGCACCACCACCCACTTACCCCAAGGCGACTCAACTTACCCTGTCCCTTTACTTAATTTACCCCATACCAAAAGTCGTGCCAACATACCACAACATCCTGAAATACAGTAAATGTAGATGTCTTTGTTAAAATAATACTATATTTACCTTGACGTAGTCATGCAGAATGTAAAAAATGTCTTAACATACCCTACTCTCCCCTAAAATGTTTGAGTCCTCAGCCTAGTCATTTCTTAAGGCCTGGTATAGATTATGTCGGAGGAAGAGAAACAATTTCACTTGTACAACCGTAGCTCTACACCATCGCTCTCTCAGAATATGATAGTATACTATTGGCTAGTGGTGAAAAATTGAACCTATGACCGTATGGCCCTGTGCACTGATATCAAGGCAGGTGATCCATCTGGTTTAATCCAATACATCATGTGATTGATCAAGGCGAATCAATCAGGTTGATGCAGCATGAATGAACCAATTAACTGAATGATGAGCTGTCCTTTTTGTGTAATATGACTTATCAGTTCACACATCTTTTTGCAAGGTGTATCAAAATATCACGACGATACAGATTCGAGGTTGGTCTTCCCAGGCATTTGGACAGACAGTTGTCTTTGACCCCCCTGCTGTGTCTGGAGTGATGGGGTCCATATGATCCCGGAGCTTGTTTAGAGGGTGCTGGAGTACACAGTCGTTTTCTCCTAGTGATGCGTGTGTGGCCGATGTGAAATGGCTAGCTAGTTAGCGGTGGTGCGCACTAATAGTGTTTCAATCGGTGACGTCACTCGCTCTGAGACCTAGAAGTAAGTCGATGGGTCGATGGGTAACGATGCTTCATGAAGTGACTGTGGTTGATGTGTGCAGAGGGTCCCTGGTTTGAGCCCAGGTTGGGGCGAGGAGAGGGACGGAAGCTATACTGTTACACGTGTTTGTGTGTGTGTGTGTGTGTGTGTGTGTGTGTGTGTGTGTGTGTGTGTGTGTGTGTGTGTGTGTGTGTGTGTGTGTGTGTGTGTGTGTGTGTGTGTGTGTGTGTGTGTGTGTGTAATGATGTGCTGGCTCTAAATAACTGAAAATACAAAGTATGTAACTTTGATATCCTGCATGTGCTTTTCCCTGTGGATGTAGTTGTGTGTGTGTGCTGCTGCTCACTGCACTGCTGAGAGAGAGAGAGAGAGAGAGAGAGAGAGAGAGAGGAGAGAGAGAGAGAGAGAGAGAGAGAGAGAGAGAGAGAGAGAGAGAGAGAGAGAGGAGAGAGGAGAGAGAGAGAGAGAGAGAGAGAGAGAGGAGAGAGAGAGAGAGAGAGAGAGAGAGAGAGAGAGAGAGAGAGAGAGAGAGAGAGAGAGAGAGAGAGAGAGAGAGAGAGAGAGAGAGAGAGAGAGAGAGAGAGACGTGTTAGAAAAGCTTCACAAGGTCAGACCCAGAGCTCATTAAGAGGAGAGAAGGGGGGGGGTCCCAGACGTCCCATTCTCACTAACCTTATTCTGTAATTAGTCTTTGTTTCCTCCTAACACTCTGGCCATGGCACCAGGAGGTGGAACACCATTTAGACTGGGGCTCCTTCCCAGCACCGCCCCATAGTGACACTGGTGTCACAGTCCCTGTCTCCCCTGCTTCCCTCCTCTACTCTTCCCAGTCTGGCTCTCTGGCTTGTAGTCCTAACCCCTCCTCTCCAATCCCACCACTCCACCCTACTTCCCATACACACCACTAGATCAGTGGTGTAGTGACAGTCCCTCTCTCGCCTGCTTCCCTCCTCTACACTGCCCAGTCTGGCTCTGTGGATAAAATGATAACCATCCACCCCAGCATGCTTCCCGTTAGCACCACTTTCTCACCGCTTTTTAACGTGTTACATATGCTTTTATCAGAACATATTTGTCTGTTTTTAAAACAAATTGTAGCATTTATGGGAAGGATGAGTGTCAAATTCAGACCTGCTCAGGATGCCAGATGTATCTGTTGTCTTTGGGGAGTGTAGCTTATGTTCGGGGCTGTGTGGTGGCTTGGTGGGTCCAAGGTGTGGCAGCAGAGTGGGTGTGTGGAGGATAGTTAGGCTCATGATGGCAGACCCTGGCCCAGTAACTCCCTTAGGTTCCTATTCACCAGCCTGTGAGATCCAGTGGCAGTATGGCAGTCCTCTTGTATTAATGATGATGGATGAGAGAGAGAGAGCACCCTACTTTTCCAGTCTCTCTCGGGCCAGGAACTTTCTAGAGTTCTGGGTACAGCTGACCTAGAAAACGAGGATGTCACATCCACATCCAGCGACAGCAGCAGCAGCCGCCTTTGGGGTTAGAGGAGTAGTGGAGATAAATAATAAGAGAAGTCCTCCGACACATTGACTGTTATTGCCTTAGTTTTCAAAGAGAGATATCAAGGGGAAGGCTGTCTAAGTCTTATTTGTTTTTTTTTCTCCTGCTCTCTGTATTTTCTTGTGATGTGTGGTTGTACACAGCTGGGTGTCAAGATGAACCTGCTCTTGTGTGTGTGTGTGTGTGTGTGTGTGTGTGTGTGTGTGTGTGTGTGTGTGTGTGTGTGTGTGTGTGTGTGTGTGTGTGTGTGTGTGTGTGTGTGTGTGTGTGTGTGTGTGTGTGTGTGTGTGTGTGTGTGTCGGGGCTGCCACTATCTGTCATAGATACACCCCACCCCCTCCTCTGCTGGATGCACCTGTTTATCTGCCTGTCATGTTCCATCATAGTGACTAACCTGGGCTGAATGGTGGCGTTGCCATGTCGATCTCCATCGGCGACGATGCATCTGTTAGGCCTGACCACCCGGAACCTGGCAGAGATCCACCGCTCCTGATGAGGACTGACACTGGATGATGACTTCAGAGGGGGCGCACACCACCGCTACACGTCCTCTCACCCGTCACTCAATCCGCTGCCACGGCAACCACCGCTCCAGTTCTGAGATATATGATGCAGCGTAACTACTGGACTTAAAACAGCATTGTTTTATGTATTTATAGTGAAGGCTTCATATACTGCAGTATCTGAGGTCGATGTTCATTTCAAATGAGACTGTATTCATTGTTTGGTAGAACAAGGCGATTCCCCGGGGCTGTGCTGAAACAATGTTTATTGGGGGGGAAGTTAGCGGTAAAACCCCATCCATTCCATCTAGCGGAGATTGTATTGTATTGTCCACATCTATCTGTCATTAGTGTGTTGACATATGGGTAACTGTCATATGGCTAACTCTTCACGGGGTTTGAATAAGCGACGTCTGGAACCAGAGCATAGTTTGCAGCTGCAGTGTGGGATCCAGAGCTGGTGTGAGAATAGAATAGGGACAGACTTGATGGGATTTCAGAAATCTATGAGGCCGATGATGAATGTTTGAAATAGGTTTGTCTGGAGGTTGATAAGCCATTTGTTTTCATTAGCCTGATGCTAGCCTAAGTCTTCAGAGGGGAAAGGAGGTGGGTAGCTGGGTGTAGGGGGACGAGAGATGGGCCTGCTAACAGAATTAGCATAGCATCCTTATCCTGGCTTCTCTAACCTCCCGGTGGCCTTCCTCCTGGATTCAGGGGTGAATCAGACAGGCCTTGGAGAGAAACAGGGTGACATTCAAATATCATTCACTCTGTGTCGCCGCTCTGCTCTCATTGGAGCATGTCCATTAAATATTGACCACGCGTTATCTCAGAGTGCAACGGAGATGCAGAAATAACGCAGTGTGCAGGAGGGGAGGTGGGATGTGAGTTTGACACCCTTTTCCAGAGATCAAATCAAATTGTATTTGTCACATGCGCCGAATAGAACAGGTGTAGTAGACCTTACAGTGAAATGATTACTTACAAGTAATAACCAACAATGCAGTTAAAAAAATAAGAATAAGAAATAAAAGTAACAAATAATGAAAGAGCGGCAGTAAAAAGGACAATAGCGAGGCTATATACAGGGGGTACCGGTACAGAGTCAATGTCTGGGGGCACCGGTTAGTCGAGGTAATTGAGGTAATATGTACATGTAGGTAGAGTTATTAAAGTGGCTATGCATAGATAATAACCGAGAGTAGCAGCAGTGTAAAAGAGGGGGGGGGGCGGCAATGCAAATAGTCTGGGTAGCCATTTGATTAGATGTTCAGGAGTTTTATGGCTTGGGGTAGAAGCTATTCAGGAGCCTCTTGGACCTAGACTTAGCGCTCCGGTACCGCTTGCCATGCGGTAGCAGAGAGAACAGTCTATGACCAGGGTGGCTGGAGTCTTTAACAATTTTTAGGGCCTTCCTCTGACACCGCCTGGTATAGAGGTCCTGGATGGCAGAAAGTTTGCCCCCAGTGATGTACTGGGCCGTACGCACTACCCTCTGTAGTGCCTTGCGGTCGGAGGCCGAGCAGTTGCCATACCAGGCAGTGAGATGCAACCAGTCAGGATGCTCTCGATGGTGCAGCTGTAGAACCTTTTGAGGTTCTGAGTACCCATGCCAAATCTTTTCAGTCTCCTGAGGGGTAATAGGTTTTATCGTGCCCTATTCACGACTGCCTTGGTGTGCTTGGACCATGATAGTTTGTTGCTGATGTGGACACCAAGGAACTTGAAGCTCTCAACCTGCTCCACTACAGCCCCATCGATGAGAATGGGGGCATGCTCGGTCCTCCTTTTCCTGTAGTCCACAATCATCTCCTTTGTCTTGATCACATTGTGGGAGTGGTAGTTGTCCTGGCACCACATGGCCAGGTCTCTGACCTCCTCCCTATAGGCTGTCTCGTCATTGTCGGTGATCAGGCCTACCACTGTTGTGTCAGCGACAATCTTAATGATGGTGTTGAAGTCGTGCCTGGCCATGCAGTCATGAGTGAACAGGGAGTACAGGAGGAGACTAAGCATGCACCCCTGAGGGCACCCCTGTATACATGTGTTGAGGATCACTGTGGCGGATGTGTTGTTACCTATCCTTACCACCTGGGGATGGCCCGTCAGGAAGTCCAGGATCCAGTTGCAGAGGGAGGTGTTTAGTCCTAGGATCCTTAGCTTAGTGATGACCTTTGAGGGCACTATGGTGTTGAATGCTGAGCTGTTGTCAATGAATAGCATTCTCACATAGGTCCAGGTGGGAAAGGGCAGTGTGGAGTGCAATAGAGATTGCATCATCTGTGGATGTGTTGGGGCGGTATGCAAATTGGAGTGTGTCTAGGGTTTCTGGGATAATGATGTCGATGTGAGCCATGACCAGCCTTCATGGCTACAGACGTGAGTGCTACAAGTCGGTAGTCGTTTAGGCGGGTTACCTTAGTGTCCTTGGTCACAGGGACTATGGTGGTCTGCTTGAAGCATGTTGGTATTACAGACTCAGACAGGGAGAGGTTGAAAATGTCAGTGAAGACACTTGCCGGTTGGTCAGCGCATGCTCGGAGTACACGTCCTGGTAATCTTTCTGACCCTGCGGCCTTGTGAATGTTGACCTGTTTAAAGGTCTTACTCACATCGGCTGCGGAGAGCGGGTTCACACAGTCGTCAGGAACAGCTGATGCTCTCATGCATATTTCAGTATTACTTTCCTCGAAGCAAGCATAGAAGTAATTTAGCTCGTCTGGTAGTCTCGTGTCACTGGGCATCTCTTGGCTGTGCTTCCCTTTGTGTCCATAATAGTTTGCAAGCCCTACAACATCCGACAAGCATCGGAGTTGGTGTAATATGATTCCATCTTAGTCCTGTATTGATGCTTTGCCTGTTTGATGGTTCATCGTAGGGCATTGCGGGATTTCTTATAAGCTTCCTGGTTAGAGTTCCGCTCCTTGAAAACGTTAGCTCTACCCTTTAGCTCAGTGTGGATGTTGCCTGTAATCCATGGCTTCTGATTGGGGTATGTACTGTACGTACAGCCACTGTGGGGACGACGTCATCGACGCACTTATTGATGCCATCGGAAGAATCCCGGGAGCATATTCCAGTCTGTGCTAGCAAAACAGTCCTGTAGCTTAGCATCTGTTTCATCTGACCACTTTTTTATTGACTGAGTCACTGGTGCTTCCTGCTTTAATTTTTGCTTGTGAACAGGAATCAGGAGGATATAATTATGGTCAGATTTGCCAAATGGAGGGCGAGGGAGAGCTTTGGACGCGTCTCTGTGTGTGGAGTAAAGGTGGTCTAGAGTATTTTCCACTTTGGTTGCACATTTAATATGCCGGTGGAAATTAGGTAAAACGGATTTAAGTTTCCCTTTATTATTGTCCCTGGCCACTAGGAGCGCCGTCTCTGGATGAGCGTTTCCTGTTTGCTTATGGTGGTATACAGCTCATTGAGTGCGGTCTTACTGCCAGCATCGGTCTGTGGTGGTAGGTAGACAGCTACAAAAAAATACAGGTGAAAACTCTCTAGGTAGATAGTGTGGTCTACAGCTTATCATGAGATAATCTACCTCTCTATGCGGTGTCTGCAGTGTTTATGCCCCAGAAGAGCATAGGTAAACTGGTATGGCTCCAAACTTTCACCACTGTCTGGGTGTCAGTGTCTTGGAGCACAAGGCAATGTTTAAGTGGAGTCTTTGTGTGCATTCAGTACCATACCTTTAACCTCAGCATCTGTTGCTCCTGAATGGATTTGGCTGGTGGTGTGTTGTTAGGGATGTCATTGGGTGAGGCATTTCTACACGGCTCTCATGGGAGGATAACCCCTTTCTCTGTGGTGTTGAAGTCAGTACAGTTTCCTTCTTTCCCGTCCAACCCAAACACAGTAGTGACAGCCACCATCCTCTGACACCAGACTAATGTGCCCCATTGCAGAAATCTAGGGTGGGATATCTATACGATTCAAGATGAGCCTGTGGTATTCAGTCACTTGAATAAAGGGCTAGAGACTGTGAGTAGCCTATACAATATGTGTGTGTGAGATGTAGGACACAGTGAGACAGAAGGAGCTGAGGATGGAGATGTGGTTAGAGCTGTGGATCCAGTGCCTCAGGACCATGTAGACCATAGGAGACCTCTAGGGCCTGTCTAATTGGTGGCGTTCACTGTGGATTAGGATATATGATTATGCCGACTCTACTGTATCTGGTAGCTCTCCTAGAGAAGACACTATGAGGGATCTATTGTATGAGGGTGATTATGGTAATGATGAGTGGGTAAATTGTCTTTAGATACAGTATAATGGTCTCAGGGAATATTCGAGAGCTTATTAGGAATGATATATGTGACTGACCACCTCTTTTCAGTCTTATGTTGCAAAATTTGAAATTGTGTTTTTTTACATTGGATAAAAGTACAGACCCAGAGCTACAAATGATATTTCATACACTGCAGATGAGGAACAATGGGAAAGGAATTCTTCTTTGAATGTTGATCAACTTTTTACACCAACTTTTGAGAAAATGGCCCATGCATTTTTGGTACACCTACTGGAGAGCTCTTCTTTGTCTACACACATTCAGCATTGTTCACACCCTCTTAAGCCCCACCCATCTCTTTAAGGATTCACATGTGAGGCCATGTGCTAAACAGAGTGAGTAAGGTGGTGTTGTTCACATGTCCATGAAATACAAAAGATGGCCGTAACCACCCCTAGACACAACTGGCTAGCTTGATGAGACATGTAGCTAGCTAGCTAGCTAAACAATTAACCATAATCCCAACCCATACAGTACTAGAAAAACAAACTAATTGTCATCGCTAGCCACCATGCATGAAATTCTATGGTATGAATCTGCAGGTAGCTAAAGCTAACCAACTAGGTTCAATATTAGCTAGCTAGCTAACATTAGGTTATAACTAGCAGTTCTTGTTCATATAGATTTGGCAAGTCGGTTAGGACATCTACTTTGTGCATGACACAAGTCATTTTTCCGACAATTGTTTACAGACAGATTATTTCACTTCTAATTCACTGTATCACAATTCCAGTGGATCAGAAGTTTGCATACACTAAGTTGACTGCCTTTAAACAGCTTGGAAAATTCCAGAAAATTATGTCATGGCTTTAGAAGCTTCTGATATTCTAATTGACATCATTTGAGTCAATTGGAGGTGTACCTGTGGATGTATTTCAAGGTCTACCTTCAAACTCAGTGCCGCTTTGCTTGACATCATTGGGAAATCTAAAGAAATCTGCCAACACCGCAGAAAAAAATGGTAAACCTCCACAAGTCTGGTTCATCCTTGGGAGCAATTTCCAAAGGCCTGAAGGTACCACGTTCATCTGTACAAACAATAGTACAAAAGTATAAACACCATGGTACCATGCAGCCGTCATACCGCTCAGGAAGGAGACGCGTTCTGTCTCCTAGAGATGAACGTGCTTTGGTGCGAAAAGTGCAAATCAATCCCAGAACAACAGCAAAGGACCTTGTGAAGATGTAGGAAACAGGTACAGAAGTATCTATATCCACAGTAAAACGAGTCCTATATCGACATAACCTGAAAGGCCGCTCAGCAAGCAAGAAGCCACCGTCATAAAAAAAGCCAGACTACGGTTTGTAACTGCACATGGGGACAAAGATTGTACTTTTTGGAGAAATGTCCTCTGGTCTGATGAAACAAAAATAGGGCTGTTTGGCCATAATGACCATCGTTATGTTTGGAGGAAAAGGGGGAGGCTTGCAAGCCGAAGAATACCATCCCAACTGTGGCGGCAACATCATGTTGTGGGGGTGATTTGCTGCAGGAGGGACTGGTGTACTTCACAAAATAGACGGCGTCATGAGGAAGAAAATGATGTGGATATATTGAAGCAACATCTCAAGACATCAGTCAGGAAGTTAAAGCTTGGTCGCAAATGGGTCTTCCAAATGGACAATGACCCCAAGCATACTTCCAAAGTTGTGTTAAAATGGCTTAAGGACAACAAAGTCAAGGTATTGGAGTGGCCATCACAAAGCCCTGACCTCAAACCTATAGAAAATCTGTGGGCAGAACTGAAAAATCGTGTGCGAGCAAGGAGGCCTACAAACCTGACTCAGTTATACCAGCTCTGTCAGGAGAAATTAGCCAAAATTCACCCAACTTATTGTGGGAAGCTTGTGGAAGGCTACCCGAAACATTTGACCCAAGTTAAACAATTTAAAGGCAATGCTACCAAATACGAATCAAGTGTATGTAAACTTCTGACCAAACTGGGAATGTGGTGAAAGAAATAAAAGCTGAAATTAATCATTTTCTCTACTATTATTCTGACATTTCACATTCTTAAAATAAAGTTGTGATCCTAACTGACCTAAGACTGGGAAGTTTTACTCAGATTAAATGTCGGGAATTGTGAAAAACTGAGTTTAAATGTATTTGGCTAATGTGTATGTAAAACTTCCGACTTCAACTGTATATTATTGTTGCATCTGATTTTAATAGCTTACATTTCGATGGCCATAATAAATAGATATTCCGACAGTGGACAACCTTGTTTTACTCCTCTTGACAGTTTAATACTTTCTGAGATGTAGCCATTATTTACTATTTTACTCCTAGGGTTACTATACATAACATTAACCCATTGATTAGAGATTTTCCTAAATTAAAATAGTTTAGGCATTTATATCTAAATTCTTGTTGTATTTTATCAAAAGTCTTTTCAAAATCTGCTATGAATACCAGACCTGGTTTCCTATATTTTTCATAGTGTTCTATTATTTCAATTACTTGTCTTATATTATCTCCAATGTATCTTCCATTTAAAAAACCTTTCTGATCAGGATAAATAATATCCGACAACACCTTTTTAATTATATTTGAGATGCATCAGATCTTTCTTCCTCTCTGTCACGGATGCAATCATGCGCCATATTTTTCTCCTTCTCATACTCTGCTTCCAATGGGCATTCCACCAATTTCAAAACTCTGTCAACTTTGTCCATGACAACAATACTGTTGATCGCTGTTTCTTCCCCATCACCGTCATCAGGAGACTCTACAATGTCTTGTTCAAATAAAATGTTTTTACAAAAGTCAGGGATTTCCTCAATGTCCGATTCATTTTCCACTGATCTTTGTTGATAGTGCCTGCTAAATTCAGGACAGTAATGTTGTTGAGAGCAGTAGCAATACTTTTGCTACTTTAGCAGTTGCAATTCTCTATGGCTACTATAGCCATGGTAGCAAGATTATCTATGCATACCGAGCAGCTCGTGTCATAGACAGAAGCGTACTATATGGCAGACCAATCAAAAAACGTATCTCTCAGCATGTTCAGCCCATCCATAATCTCAGCCAATCATGACTAGCGGGAAGGTTTCTGTCGTTTTCCGTGGCTAAACCAACTAGTCTTTAACAATTTTATTTGTACTTACAGATGGCATACAAGTTTGTTATCGAGGCACATGAAAGTTCATATGTTCCATAAGCCATTTCTGCCCCCCCAAAAAACATTAAATGCCTCTCCTGTGAAGTAGTGACATGCGACATATGCCTAGTTTCCTGAAACGGGTCACATATTCAGGCGAGGCGTGGTGTTGATAGAATGGGCCACTGGTAGGAATGGGTTAACTGGTTTGGTCATGACTGAATAAAAGGATGCAAAATCAATATGAGGGAAAAATAGGAAAATGACATGCCTCTCTAGTTGGGAGATCTAATCTCCAATATCCATTTACAACACTGGGGCACGCTTTAGCAATTATAGGCCAGTACCACCAGCACGTTTTCCTTTATACCCTGTAGAAATGATTCTGAAACACTTTCAATAAAGATTCTGTTGATTTTCTATTATAAGAAAATAGTGAAAATAGGGCGCATGATAGAACCTGTACATTGACATAAAGTCACATAGTAGTATAGGCTTTCTTACACATTAGCCCAATGAGAACATAACACTTCAAAAGAATACATGCTGTGCAATTAATTCTTATTCCTTATTTTACTCTATTAGTTTTTTTGGGGCAGCTCAATATTAAATTCAAATATTGCTCTCTGCAAGGTTAGCCAGCACATTAATAAACATTGACATGAAGGCATTAAAACCATGGCACATTCCAATCTAAGAATTTTGGCTCTCTTTAAATTTTTTCCCCTTTCCTCTTATTCTCTGTCTTCTTGGTCTCCTTCTTAAGGAGCGCTTTGTAGTCTCTGCCTCTCCTTATCAGCTCTGCCATGAAGCACTTGCCTCTGTCACTGTCCTCATGTTCTGAGCAAGCTCCCACTTTTGTGTTCCCTAATGAACTTTGACCAAAATTAGACATACTCTTCAACTTTTAAACCAGAGCCGGCTGAATGGTTCCTTTGTGTGGTGGCGGTACGGTGCCACAGTGCTGGGCGGGTGGAGGAATGCCGGCCTGTTCTGTCGAAGACATGAGGAATTTGGGCTTCTGCCTCGCTCCCCTCCGCCCGGAAGAATGGACACAGACAGAACCCCCCTCAGGCTAACTGGACTGCGTCTGCTTTCCTCTCACACAGACACGCCAGAGATGGAACAGAGACAGGGACAGGCCAGCCCCTCTGTGACTTCCTTCACCCCATTTTATGTCACTGCTCTGTTTTCAAGATGGAATGTTTTTATCTGTCTGTCCCATCCTCTCTATCTCCTTTTTGTATCGGCAGCTTACCTCTTGCTCTACATTCATCTGGTCATATTTTCAGTTTCTTTGTTTGCCACTTTTTTTTAACCGTCTCTCTGTCACTTTCCCTCTATCTTTCTCCCTCAACCCCCCCCCCCCCCCCCTCATCTCTCTCTCTCTCTCTCTCTCTCTCTCTCTCTTTGAGGCAGCCCTTTCGCTCTGGGAAGGTGTAGGATTATAAATCAAGGTAAACGGGGGCTGTTTAACCCCTGCTATGATGTCGTCACCAACAGAGCGAACATGCTGTTTCATGTCTCTCCCCTCTCCTAATTTGCAAGGCCTCGTCTCATTTTATGATTCTTTTTTAAATTTCACAGCATTACGTTTTACCGAAGGTTCAGGCTCCTTTTGAGGATATGTGGCATTTCCTGCACAAATGGTTCCCAGACAGGCAGATAAGGTGGAGAAAGAAAGAAACACACGGAAATAGCCTCTCACTGTCGTTCTCACGTTGTGGAGCTGAATACTGTCATATGGACATCATCTAACACGGGTCTTCCACATGACAGCAGCCAGCTCACAGAGCTGTACCAGAATTACAATTATACAACAACATCATTTATGGCCCAAAACAGATTTGGTTTGGGAGGGCCTATGGTAATGTTGTCACTGAGAGGGAGGTGTCTTGTTGAATGACTGATATGTGTTTGGGATGTGGTGGCTGTGCCCTCAGGTCATTGACATTTAAAGCCCTGAGGAGTGTGCCTGTGCTGTGCTGCCTGGAACATAGTAGTCCCACAGACACTTAGGCTCAGGGCTCAAAAATAGGATTGTATAAAATATTCCTCATCCCACCTATGAACTGTGTTGACTACTACCAAACCCTACGTAAGTGCTTTGAATTGATTATTAAATGCAACCGATTGTGCGTATAATTCTGCCAGCATTGGCTTAGCTACTGTTTACAGATTTCTTTCTTACACCCCATGTACAGCATTTGTAGCCTACTCTTTGAAATGTGTGTATCTGTATTTGTGTGCTAGTCTGCTACTGTGTAACATCCTGGTTACCTGTGTGTGTGTGTGTGTGTGTGTGTGTGTGTGTGTGTGTGTGTGTGTGTGTGTGTGTGTGTGTGTGTGTGTGTGTGTGTGTGTGTGTGTGTGTGTGTGTGTGTGTGTGTGTGTGTGTGTGTGTGTGTGTGTGTGTGTGTGTGTGTGTGTGTGTGTGTGTGTGTGTGTGTGTGTGTGTGTGTGTGTGTGTGTGTGTGTGTGTGTGTGTGCGCGTGCGTGCGTGCGTGTGTGTGTTAATGACTTCCAGTGTAGCTGTGTATTAGTGGCTCCCTCCACATCTGTCGTTGCCCAGGAACGTGCTGCCAAAACTTTCCCTCTATAATGGCACTCCCACAGTGTGGTGGCAGGATGCTGCAGCCAGGGCCAGAGGCGCCACGCTCACACACCCGCTCTCCTCTGCTCTCTCTCCTCCCTGTGATGAATGGTCCTATCGCTGGTTTAAATTATTTCGTACAGATCTCATTTAGGCTCTTGAAGAAGAGATCCAGCCTGTTTATTCATTTCACATTTGCACCCGGCTTCAATATCTTTGTCTATGCCTGCAAAGAATTTCCCCTCCTCCCTTCAAGAAAAAGAGAGGAGGGAAAAAAAAGCAATTTACACAATGTACATAAAATGATGCTCTCAGAGTTTTGATAACCTGCATAAATTATAAAGCGTAATTAAATATCATACCCTGTGAGTCGCCAAGGAGAGAGAAGGATAGAAGAAGAAGATAGACAGACAGAGACAGCGGGAGAGAATAAGAGAGAGAATGAGACAGAGGAGACAGAGAGAGAAAAAACACTGTTAGCATCATTCGGTCCTTGGTTGGGATCTTATAATTGTTTTTATTGATTATTTCTTAAGGTGAAACGGTTTAAAGATAACAATAGCAGGGGGGGTAAGAGGAGATATGAGGTACCTTCTGCAAGGCCTTTGTTTCACACACATAAATCAAGGGGATTTTGGCATTGTGAAATTGCCTCAGAGGTGGCCCATATATTTAAATGGCATATTAAAAATGTAAATTGTTCGGCACATAGAGGCGTGGAGGCGTCTCTCGTGATCGCACAATTGACCCAAAAATATATTCAAATTACCATAGCTAAACAGTGTCTGCACAGACTGGGAGTGTGTGAGAACATGGATTTGGCCTATCCATTTAAAGGCCTCCCCAGAAGGCCAGTGCTGCTTGGTGACATGTTTGTAGAAGGAAAGATGAGCGATATTTCAGCTGTCTGATGCGGAGACAAGAGTACTACTCTCTGGTGGGATATTGGGTCTGAGATGGATCAACATGGTGTGTATCACAGAAATATTCAGTGACATGGGGGATAACCCATGGCTGGATGTGCTTGTGTGTTCAGAACCCCTGCAGATATCTACTTGGTGAGAGCCATTCCACAGCTCTGATAACATTGAAAAAAAGGGTTGCAATGTCCTCTTGTTAACTGCACTTGATAACATTGAATGACGGTTGTACTATGCTCTAGTCCACATCTCAAGCTGACTTAAATAATGTTGTGGCCCACCCAGATTGAGTAAGCTACTCTGGTGCTGTGCTGTGGAGAGGGAGCGGCAAAGGATGATTGATGGGTCATGGGAAGTGTTTCATTAACTATTGGCTAAAAGAGAGGGGAAAAATGTCACCATCTTCGGTTTTCGAGCCAAAGAAACCCTACTGCTACTGATGGTATTCTTCCTGTCTCTTGCTTGTGTTTATTCAAATTTTACCGACAGGGTGCTTTTTCCAGTTCAGTACCTCAAACAGTTTTGTGAGAGAAAGGCATTATGCCTGTGTTATTATGCAATTCATCACCAATAATAGATTTGTTTACGGAGCTCCGTCTCACGGTGCTCTCAATGCTGCATTTTCAAAATAATAATAATACATACTGTATAAGGATCCTAATGGTGCAAAAGCCTTTGATAATGTATATGCTGAGAGGAATGGGGAGGCTTGATCAGCTGAGCCCAGCTCTATTGTTTTCAAAGCACTGTTTAATGTGGATAAAAGTCCTGGGAGATTCTGTTTTAAAAGCAGGTGGGGGTGTTCAATCCCGAACTCTCTCTCTCACACACACACACACACACACACACACACACACACACACACACACACACACACACACACACACACACACACACACACACACACACACACACACACACACACACACACACACACACACACACGTTCACACGTCGGGTCCTCCGAGGAATCTCTCGCGGTGATATGAATCTCTTAAAAAAACTCCCTTGGTCTTTGGCTTCTGTTGAATAAATCTGCGTTTTAGTCTTCCTTTAGCAGTTTAGCTCTGGGTAATTTCAGTACATTTTTTCCCTCACTCCTTGGAGGCCCTAAATGAGTTCTCAAGCTGCTGTTGAACATAGCACAGTGTGTTTAAAAGATCACTGGGTGATTAGAGTCTCCTCTGTGTGTATGTCCATAGGCATTCACCCCATTCCTTTCATACACTATCTTATTAAGACCCTGAAACGGTACCCACTATGCAGCAGTACAATGCAGGCCTCGACTCTATCTATACGCCAGGCTCTGGTTAATGCATTCTTCACCAGGGAGTCCCCCTGTTTGTGCTCTCTCCTAGTCTCCGTGTTGACAGAAGTGAGTGGGTCCCTGTGCATCATGCGTCAGCTCTGAAGGCCACCCTCACAGTGACATAATTAGTTATGACAAGCTCATCAACTCCCCATTCTACCTGACACAGGAGTCCTCCCTCTCCCTCCCTCACTCCCCCCTGTCAGCACACTCTATCACTCAGTCAGAGCCTATGAGGAGCCTGGTTATGAACACAGGACAGGGGGTGTTGGGATCAGGGCAGAGCTTCTGATGTGGAGATTTGGGAAATAGTTCTGGATGTGCACAGTATTCTGACAAGTCACTTTACACCGCCTCCTTATTAAAAACGTGTCAGACAAAGTATGGACGGATGGCCTGATGGTAAAGGTCTTGTTCTCATTGAAGAGTTGAGGGACTGCTTTCATTTCCCTGCATCTCATGCCTGGTTGTGGGAACACTCAGCACAGAGGACCCTAGGAGAGCCTTTAACACATTGTACAAACAATGTTGAGGACTGCCTAGGATCCCTACACATTTGTAAAACAGACATGGTCTTTCACAGTACACAGATGTTTTATAATGCACAATTGAAGTTGATTTCAGGCCACAGGATCAACCATTTAGTCATATGGATTCTACAGCACCTCTCTGGCTGTTGTAGGTTGTAGGTCTTCTGTATGTGCACTAGTGGCGTGTTTCAAACAGCACCACCGTGGCTGAAACGCGAACCTGAATCCAGGGCTCCAGAGTAGACCTGTGGTCTGCTGGGAGGCAGGCAGGGGAGGTGGTGGGTAGTGGAGGGGGGGTAGGAGCAGAGCTCACACCTGGGATGATTAGCCTAGAGAGAGGGAGGGGGCAGGCAGGTCCCCACGCCTGGTGGGATGTTCCAGAGTCCAGAGGGGAGGACGGAGGAGGACAGGTGCGTCCCGTTAGAACCATGCCACACACCTCCATATGTCGCCAGGTGCTGCTCTCACCCCTGCCTGCCCCGAGCACCACTATAATCAATTTAACAGGATCGTTTCATAATCAAATATTCAAATGATGATTGCTTATCGACTTTAAGTAATCTCTTAATACCACTGACCTCTAAAAGCGGGTAGGGTAATCATATTTCACTGTCATTATATCCTCATGTGTCAAACAGTGTGTGTGTGTGTGTGCTCAGTGTTCATTTTAAGGTTTCTCTGGGAGAATGATGAGGCTCTTCAGCACATTTATTATAATCAGACTTAAGTGTGTGATTGTGTGTGTGTGTGTGTGTGTGTGTGTGTGTGTGTGTGTGTGTGTGTGTGTGTGTGTGTGTGTGTGTGTGTGTGTGTGTGTGTGTGTGTGTGTGTGTGTGTTTGTTTGTGTGTGAGCCCATTTGTGATTGGCATTGAATGCAAAGCGACAGTCAGTAATCCTCATGAATGCAAAAGTAGCTCATTGACTCTGAACTGTTCTTGTTAGCAGTTTGGTAAGCAGGAATATAAATATCATACTTATAGTATTTATTCATGGTGAATCCCATTCCCTAGCATCTGAAGGTAAAGTGAGGTGTGTGTGTTTGTCTTTGTTTGCGTGTGGAGGTAAAGGGAGTTTGGAAAGAAGAGACTTTGAAGCGCTATCAAATGTTTCCCATTAGAAATGCAACACTCTTTTCAATATTGAGTGTAAAAAGAATGCGCTTAAGACTTGAGCCTGCCTGCTGGAATTAGTCAGAATACCATTTTTTGTCATAAATGATGCATTGGAACAAAGAGATGGTCTCTTTTTCTTTGTTCTTCCGCACATGGGCCTTGGCAAATGCCTTTAAAAATCTTTCAAATTGTCCATTCAACTCAAAGTTACCGAGTGTAGCAAAAATGTCAAAGACATAAAGTCGGAGGAGATTGAATAAAATAATGCGGGGGGACAGATTAGTCATGCAGAGAACCCGCACGGTCTTTCAGCCGAGCACAATACCACTTTTTATAAGCGCTCCGTCTCCACAAAGACTGAGTTCAATATATCGAGGATGATACATGGTCAGACGTGTAATCTCCCTTTGATTCTCCACACTCATTCATCCCCGAACCTTTTCAGGCCTGACACTGATGAGCTGCAGGGACCATCTCTGCTCTCCACACGCAGGGCACTCCACACTACTTACTGTTTTGAAGAGTTCATTACAACCAATGGAGCTTCGCTCCCTAAAATACAGGCCACAGGGATCCCCCCCACAGTACACTCACAGTGGAGGCATTCCTACTCCCGCTTCAAAACGTCAATTCTATCGACCCGAATGTTCAGGTTTCAGGTCAGTTATTGTTGTAAGATAATGGGCCTGCCACAGCTGGCTTTCATATGGCTTGGTATGAAAGAATGGAGGATGTTGTCAGAATGTTGTGCCTATGATTTCTGAAGGTTGTACATGAGCTGAAGTGTCAGACAAAAATGACTCACACAGCCACACAGATCAACCTAAACCCTGGATGGTGTGTGGGCCTACTGTACTTGTGAGTGCTGTCTTTATGATTCAACGTGTGATTATGTATGATGGTCTCTGTATGTGTCTGATGGTGCCTTGTGGGATGGACCGTCATCTATTACTCATGTAATGCATCCAGTAGACTCAAGATAACGGGTCAATGGCCTTGCTACAGTGATCAGGTTATAGAGGGGAGTGCGCTCATGATAGATGTCTGGCGACCCAATGGATGCCAAGGTAGCCCTCATCAGGAAACGATGCTCATTCGAAGGTCATCCAATGTAGAATGAATTAGTATAGTTAAGCAATACGGCTTGAGAACCCGGGATTATTGTGTTATGACTCCCGGCTAACTAGTTATCACGCAATAATTCCTGAGTTCGAGGGCCTTGTTGCTTTTCATTTAAAACGTTATTTCATTGAGTAAATTAGTTTTATTTCATTCTTCCACCAGACAATATAGTCCGGACAAAAGCCAGTTGTTAGTTCCTACGTTCTGAAGTTAAACAAATCATTTACATCTAGCTAGCTAGCAGAGGTTCAATGATGACTAGAGACAAGAACCTCAATAAATATTGATTTAATAAATAATGTAGAAATAAAAGCAACTAGCTGATTGTCGAGTCAATAAGATAACAGCCAGGCTAATGTTACTTCTCCTTTGCTAGCTAGCAGGCAACTAAAGCTAACACACAATCGCATAAAGCAGCTGAAATGACAACAAACAATTTTTGTTTGATTTACCTTTGTTTCTATTGCCAATTTTTTGCCCATATTCATTATAATGATATTGATAAATTAATTTGCCTGGGTCAGAGAAGCTGTCAGGCTCGTCACGTTCATACACTGCTCAAAAAAATAAAGGGAACACTTAAACAACACAATGTAACTCCAAGTCAATCACACTTCTGTGAAATCAAACTGTCCACTTAGGAAGCAACACTGATTGACAATAAATTTCACATGCTCTTGTGCAAATGGAATAGACAACAGGTTGAAATTATAGGCAATTAGCAAGACACCCCCAATAAAGGAGTGGTTCTGCAGGTGGTGACCACAGACCACTTCTCAGTTCCTATGCTTCCTGGCTGATGTTTTGGTCACTTTTGAATGCTGGCGGTGCTCTCACTCTAGTGGTAGCATGAGACGGAGTCTACAACCCACACAAGTGGCTCAGGTAGTGCAGCTCATCCAGGATGGCACATCAATGCGAGCTGTGGCAAGAAGGTTTGCTGTGTCTGTCAGCGTAGTGTCCAGAGCATGGAGGCGCTACCAGGAGACAGGCCAGTACATCAGGAAACGTGGAGGAGGCCGTAGGAGGGCAACAACCCAGCAGCAGGACCGCTACCTCCGCCTTTGTGCAAGGAGGATCAGGAGGAGCACTGCCAAAGCCCTGCAAAATGACCTCCAGCAGGCCACAAATGTGCATGTGTCTGCTCAAACGGTCAGAAACAGACTCCATGAGGGTGGTATGAGGGCCCGACGTCCACAGGTGGGGGTTGTGCTTACAGCCCAACACCAAGATTGGCAAATTCGCCACTGGCGCTCTGTGCTCTTCACAGATGAAAGCAGGTTCACACTGAGCACGTGACAGACGTGACAGAGTCTGGAGACGCCGTGGAGAACGTTCTGCTGCCTGCAACATCCTCCAGCATGACCGGTTTGGAGGTGGGTCAGTCATGGTGTGGGGTGGCATTTCTTTGGGGGGCCGCACAGCCCTCCATGTGCTCGCCAGAGGTAGTCTGACTGCCATTAGGTACCGAGATGAGATCCTCAGACCCCTTGTGAGACCATATGCTGGTGCGGTTGGCCCTGGGTTCCTCCTAATGCAAGACAATGTTCAGTTGAAATAAAAGCATGAACACTTAACACGCTGCGCTTTGGTCCACCTCTTCTTCAACCGACGACCGTTACAGAACTACCCACCACCAAAAGAGGACCAAGCAGCATGGTTACCTGGAGAGTTGGACATGGGAGGAAATCTTGGAAGGCAAGGGACACTGGGGACAGACGAGAGAACATCGCCGTCCTGAGGAGGTGACACAGCGTAGCAGGCACGAGAGGCAGGCCCAAAAATATTTTTGGGAGGGGCACACGAGGAGTTTGGCTTAGTCAGATTGTAGACCTGAGCCAACTCCCCGTGCTTACCGGGTGGAGCGTCGTACTGGTCAGGTACCGTGTTATGCGGTGGAGCGCACGGTGTCTCCAGTGCACGATCACAGCCCGGTACGCTACATCGCAGCTCCTCGCATCGGCCAGGCTAGAGTGGGCATCGAGCCAGGAGGGATGGTGCCGGCTCAGCGCATCTGGTCTCCAGTGCGACTCCTCGGCTCGGGTTATCCTGCGCCAGCCCTACGCACGGTGTCCCCGGTTCGCCAGCACAGCCCAGTGCGGCCTGTTCCAGCTCCCCGCACTTGCCGGGCTACAGGGGGTATCCAGCCAGGACGAGTTGTGCTAGCTCTGCGCTCGAGACCGCCAGTGCGCCTCCACGGCCCAGTGTATCCGGTGCCTTGGCCAAGGAAGAGGCCTCCTGCATGTCTCCCCTGCCTGGTGAGTCCTGTGCCTGCTCCCAGAGCCAGGCCTCCTGTGTGTCTCTCCACTCCAGTGATGATCCATGGCAAGAAGCCTCCAGTGGTGATCCATGGCACGAAGCCTCCAGTGATGATCCATGGCAAGAAGCCTCCAGTGATGATCCATGGCACGAAGCCTCCAGTGATGATCCATGGCAAGAAGCCTCTAGTGGTTATCCATGGCAAGAAGCCTCCAGTGGTGATCCATGGCACGAAGCCTCCAGTGATGATCCATGACAAGAAGCCTCCAGTGATGATCCATGGCAAGAAGCCTCCAGTGATGATCCATGGCAAGAAGCCTCCAGGGGTGAGACATGGCAGAAGCCTCCAGCGACGGTCTCCAACCCGGAGCCTCCAGAGACGGCCTCCAGCCCGGAGCCTCCAGAGACGGCCTCCAGCCCGGAGCCTCCAGAGTCGCCCTCCAGTCCGGAGCTTCTAAAGGCGCCCTTCAGTCCGGAGCCTCCAGAGAAGCGCTCCAGTCCGGAGCTCCCAACGAGGCTCCCCAGTCCGGAGCTCCCAACGAGGCTCCCCAGTCCGGCCCCCACAACGAGGGTCCCCAGTCCGGGGCCCACAACGAGGGTCCCCGCTCTAGAGGCGCCACCTATGTGGGCCAAGCCAGAGGTGGAGCGGGGTCTACGTCCCGCACCAGAGCCGCCACCGCGGTGAAATGCCCACCCAGACCCTCCCCTATAGGTTCAGGTTTTGCGGCCGAAGTCCGCACCTTTGGGGGGGGATACTGTCACCCCCTGACCGTAGATAGCTTTTTATGTCTCTATTTTGGTTTGGTCAGGGTGTGATTTGGGTGGGCATTCTATGTTAATTTTCTATGTTTTGTATTTCTTTGTTGTTTGGCCCGGAGTGGTTCTCAATCAGAGGCAGCTGTCTATCGTTGTCTCTGATTGAGAACCCTACTTAGGTAGCTTTTTCCCACATGGTTTTTGTGGGTAGTTATTTTCTGTTTTGTGTTTCTGCACCTGACAGGACTGTTCCGTTCCTTCTCTTTGTTATTTTTGTATTCAGTGTTCAGTTGAAATAAAAGCACGAACACTTACCACGCTGCGCTTTGGTCCACCTCTTCTTCAACAGACGACCGTTACAGCAACAGGTCGGATAGAGACACAGCGAGGCTTATATTATGCTAAGCTAGTAGCAAGGGGAAATATTGTTTTGACACTTTTTTCCAGGGGAGATTAAGTTTATAAATTAACTGGCTGGGCTGTGGAATGCTGGGATTGCAATAACTCCCTGCTATCAACCAATCAGCATCCAGGATCCAAACAATGTTATTTATAAAATATAAATATCACATATCATGCATTTCCCCATGTTTAAATTGTGGTAGTTAATTAACGACAATGAATTGATGCCAATCAAGACGTATGTAAAGTCGGCCTTGGGTTGTGTGTGTTTGTACATCTTTAACAGCAGCATGGACTGGGAGAGGGATGAATCAGTTTCCCATGGAGATTTTGAGCAGAATCACTGAAGGGTTTGTGCACTATTTTACCTAATCTAGCATATAATTATAAGTCTCAGTGAGGGGTGGCTCCCTCTCACGCACCATTGCCAACAAGCCTGCCAGGTGTGGCACAGGAAGAGAGGAGGGGACGATGCAGGTAGTGTGAATGTTAAAACGTTTCAAACGAAATTGAGATTGGTAACGTAAAAAATAAAATCCCTTCACAAAATGTAAATCACAGTGCAGTTATCACAAAACTACCACTAACAGGTCCCAATCATCGTCATATAGGGAAACATTTACATTTTATTTTACCTTTATTTAACTAGGCAAGTCAGTGAAGAACAAATTCTTATTTTTAATGACGGCCTAGGAACAGTGCCATGTTCAGGGGCAGAACGACAGATTTTTACCTTGTCAGCTCGGGGATTCGATCTTGCAACCTTTCGGTTACTAGTCCAACACTGTAAGGCGTGTATATGGGAGGCAAAGTCAAGTACAGGAGAGCGGAGTATAATAAACAGGCGCACTTTAATACCGGTTACCAAATGACAGCACATAACACATACAAGTGCCAAAACACTGTCTAAAACAAAAGTGCAGCGCCTGACAAATATCCACGTAAAAAATAACAATCACTCACAAACACAACATGGGGAACAGAGGGTTAAATAATAAACAAGTAATTGGTTGAGTGAAGCCAGGTGGGATAAGACAAAGACCGAACAAATGGAAAATGAAAAGAGGATCGGTGGTGGCTAGAAAGCCGGTGACGTCGACCGCCGAACGCCGCCCAAACAAGGAGAGGGACCGACTTCGGCGGAAGTCGTGACAAACACTCTAACCGCTAGGCTACCTGCCGCCCCATACCTAATGCAACAATGCGGTAATGTTAGTAGGAGGAATAAAAGGAAATGGTATTGTTTATTATGTTTTTATTATGTTAAATCCCCTATATGGGCGACTTTGAGCGGTTCTGGACCAGTTCCGACTGACATTTTAGTGTACAAACCTTATAGTGCCAGAAATTCCAATCTGTCTGCGCTCTGCTGCTACTCTCGCAGCGCACCGGCGTAGCATAAAGCCGCGCAGCCCCCACAAGGCGAGGGGGCCCACGGCATGTCATAACCAGCCATAAAATAACACTATATGTCACAACAGGTGTGTGGTAAAGTGTTAGCAAATATTTTTATCATTGTTTTGTAACATATGCTAAGTTTTTGCTGTGCTAGACCTCAAGGGTAATGTTTGCTTTATAAATCTAGTTTTAAGTTTTAAATCTAGAAAAACATGCCAAAATGCTGGCGAAATTAGCCTTGTAGCTTTTAGTAGTGCTATGAAGCAAAACAAAAATATATTGGGATATTTTTATTACATATTAGAATAATCTAATGTTAGAATTAAACAATCAAGGTATTTACACACTTGTTAGACAATAATTTTAAAAATAAATTGCCTTTTATGGCGTCTGATACAGTTAGTTGAATTTTATGAAAAAAAATACATTCTGTACATCAAAATACACTGCTCAAAAAAATAAAGGGAACACTTAAACAACACAATGTAACTCCAAGTCAATCACACTTCTGTGAAATCAAACTGTCCACTTAGGAAGCAACACTGATTGACAATAAATTTCACATGCTGTTGTGCAAATGGAATAGACAAAAGGTGGAAATTATAGGCAATTAGCAAGACACCCCCCAAAACAGGAGTGATTCTGCAGGTGGTGACCACAGACCACTTCTCAGTTCCTATGCTTCCTGGCTGATGTTTTGGTCACTTTTGAATGCTGGCGGTGCTCTCACTCTAGTGGTAGCATGAGACGGAGTCTACAACCCACACAAGTGGCTCAGGTAGTGCAGTTCATCCAGGATGGCACATCAATGCGAACTGTGGCAAAAAGGTTTGCTGTGTCTGTCAACGTAGTGTGAACCTGCTTTCATCTGTGAAGAGCACAGGGCGCCAGTGGCAAATTTGCCAATCTTGGTGTTCTCTGGCAAATGCCAAACGTCCTCCACGGTGTTGGGCTGTAAGCACAACCCCCACCTGTGGACGTCGGGCCCTCATACCACCCTCATGGAGTCTGTTTCTGACCGTTTGAGCAGACACATGCACATTTGTGGCCTGCTGGAGGTCATTTTGCAGGGCGCTGGCAGTGCACCTCCTTGCACAAAGGCGGAGGTAGCGGTCCTGCTGCTGGGTTGTTGCCCTCCTACAGCCTCCTCCACGTCTCCTGATGTACTGGCCTGTCTCCTGGTAGCGCCTGCATGCTCTGGACACTACGCTGACAGACACAGCAAACCTTTTTGCCACAGTTCGCATTGATGTGCCATCCTGGATGAACTGCACTACCTGAGCCACTTGTGTGGGTTGTAGACTCCGTCTCATGCTACCACTAGAGTGAGAGCACCACCAGCATTCAAAAGTGACCAAAACATCAGCCAGGAAGCATAGGAACTGAGAAGTGGTCTGTGGTCACCACCTGCAGAATCACTCCTGTTTTGGGGGGTGTCTTGCTAATTGCCTATAATTTCCACCTTTTGTCTATTCCATTTGCACAACAGCATGTGAAATTTATTGTCAATTAGTGTTGCTTCCTAAGTGGACAGTTTGATTTCACAGAAGTGTGATTGACTTGGAGTTACATTGTGTTGTTTAAGTGTTCCCTTTATTTTTTTGAGCAGTGTATATATTACAAATTTTGCTAATATTAAGACAAATATTTGTGGAAAACAGTTGATTGTCCCGTCTTTTTTGAATCCCTGAACTCTAGAACAGGAACATTTTCTCTCAGCCTCATGGCAAAAATATTTTATAGTAATAGGATCCCTTGCGAAAATGTGCTACCCAAGTGTCAGGTTTCAGACCCCACATTTGCATAGGGAGTGACATGTCACATTTACTGGCCTATCCAGACAAAGAATTTAAACAATACCACTTTCTCTTGGTCACAGTTGGACGAAATCACGTTGTGCTTAAAGTAACGAGTCTGCACGAATTTCGATGATGTCTCTGCGCCACTTAGTGGATATTTAGGAGAAAATTCTCTTTCGTCAGTTATTCGAAATGGTGCTAATATTGTACTGTCACTAAGTATGATCATGATTATTTTACAGTTATAAGAAAGGTGAAATCTTATAGTAAGTTGTTTATAATTTGATTGTTACTATATTTAAAAAGCATTTCAGTCATTTCAAGCCCCACTTTTGTTGAATAGGAAAAAATCTATTAATAATTAAAAACTGAAATGTCTTCAGTCAATACGTATTCAACCCCTTTGTTATGGCAAGCCTAAATAAGTTCAGGAGTAAACATTTGCTTAACAAGTCACATAATAAATTGCACGGGCTCACTCTGTGTGCAATAACAGTGTTTAAAATTATTTTTGAATGACTACATCATCTCTGTTCCCCACACATACTGTACACTCTTAGAAAAAAAGGTGCTATTTAGAACCTAAACGGGTTCTTTGGCGTTCCCCATGGGAGAACAATTTGAAGAACCATTTTTGGTTCCAGGTAGAACCTTTTTGAGTTCTGAGTTTTGGAACCCAAAAGAGTTCTACCTGGAACCAACAAGGGTTTTCCTTAGGGACAGCCAAAGAACCCTTTTGGAATCCTTTTTTTTAAGAGTTTACAATTATCTGTAAGGTCCCTCAATCGAGCAATGAATTTCTAACACAGATTCAACCCAAAATACCAGGGAGGTTTTCCAATGCCTCGCAAAAGAGGGCACATATTGGTAGATGGGTAAAAAAAAACATTGAATCTCTTTGAGCAAGTTATTAATTACACTTTGGATGGTGTATCAATACACTCAACCACTACAAAGATACAGGCGTGCTTCCTAACTCAGTTGCCGGAGAGGAAGGAAACCGCTCAGTGATTTCTCTATGAGGCCAATGGTGACTTTAAAACAGTTACAATGTTTTATGGCTGTGATAGGAGAAGACTGAGGATGGATCAACCACATTGTAGTTACTCCACGATACAAACGCAATTGACAGAGTGAAAAGAAGGAAGTCTCTACAGAATAAAAATATTCCAAAACATGCATCCTGTTTGCAACAAGGCACCTAAAGTAATACTGTAAAAAAGAAATTCACTTTTTGTCCTGAGTACAAAGTGTTATGTTTGGGGAAAATCCAATCCAACACATTACTGAGTACCACTGTCCATATTTTCAAGCATAGTGGTGGGCTGCATCATGTTATGGGTATGCTTGTAGTCCTTAAATACTGGGGAGTTTTTCTGGATAAAAAAAATAACGGAATGAAGCTAAGTGCAGGCAAAATCCTAGAGGAAAACCAGATTTAGTCTGCTTTCCACTAGACACTAGACACTGGAGAAGAATTCGCCTTTCAATAACCTAAAACACAAGGCAAAATCTACACTGGGCTTGCTTACCAAGCAGAGAGTGAATTTTCCTGAGTGGCCGAGTTAAATCCGTTTGAAAACCTATGGCAAGACCTAAAAATTATTGTCTAGCAATGGTCAACAACCAATTTTCCAGAGCTTGAAGAATTCTGAAAATAATAATCGGTAAATGTTTCACAATCCACGTGTGGAAAGCTCTTAGTGACTTACTAAGAATGACTCACAGCTGTAATCACTGCCAAATGGGTTTCTAAGGTGGTTTATTGACTCAGGGGGTTGAATGCCTATGTAATCAAGATATGTACTGTACCAGTCAAAAGTTTGGAAACACCTACTCATTCAAGGTTTTTTCTTTATTTTTACTATTTTCTACAGTGTAGAATAACAGTGAAGACATCAAAACTATGAAATAACACATATGGAATCATGTAGTAACCAAAAACGTGTTAAACAAATCAAAATATATTTCTTCAAAGTAGCCACCCTTTGCCTTGATAACAGCTTTGCACACTCTTGGCATTCTCTCAACCAGCTTCATGAAGAATGCTTTTCCAACTGTCTTGAAGGAGTTCCCACATATGCTGAGCACCTGTTGAAAACTGATTAAAAAAAAGAGCTGTTTAAACGTTAAGAAAATTGTTCCATTTGTCACGTCCCTATATGCAGAACACCTCACACTTCATTCCACTCATCTCTCCCTTCATGAGGTGTAACAGCACATGCTGACCCCCAAAAATAAACATTGCCTTCCCACAAGCCTACCTGATGACAGTGAATGATGTGCACTAAATATTATGACTGTCTTATGTCCTGGGATAATTGATTCCTCCTCCCCATGCAAGCATGCACGCACACACACACATAGCACACGCACGCACGCACTCACACACAAACACACACACGGCCATTTACTTCCTCCAAGCTGTTCATTTTACAAATTCTATAACCTTTTAGAAATTATTTCTGTGGAGAAGATTGCCGCATGGCCTCAGATTCATTATGGTGATTGAATCCTCTTCAATAGAAAACTGTTTAAAGAGAGGGGGGAGGGTAGAGAGCGATAGAGAGAGAGAGCAAGAGAGAGAGGGAGAGAGAGAGAGAGAAAGAGAGCGAGAGAGAGAGAGTCTGCCGGCACATCTCGTCTTGCTCTGCTCTCCCTGAGACTGAAGGCAACATGGGTTAAAAGCTTGTCTGGGTGGCATAATTCACTGCTGCTGAGCCAAACAATCACATCGCATTGTGACCTTCATATGATACAAAAAAAAAGAGGAAGCCATAAAGAAGGCTTTCTCTTTTTCCCCCCTTCCCTCTCGCTCTCCCTCCCGCCATCCTTCATTTCCAGCCCTCCCCTTCATATTCCTGCCACCGTTTCTGTCTGTCTTGTGCATCACAAGGCTATGTAGAATAACTAATTAAATATCTAATTATTAACATTGTGGAGAGGGATGTATTGTAGTAAAAGCCTCTGCTCTAATCATTGGAGGAGTATAAAAGCGGCCTTGTTTACAATGGGAGATGATGTACATATATAATTCCTCTTCCTCTTCCCTCTCCATTTCTCTTTCTTTTTTACTCCGGTAGCACCTGGACCTACAATATTCATCATGCGGATGACTCGGAACATGAATTAGTTTTCTTTTTTTTATGTGGGAGATGAGAGGGCCAGATGGTAAAAAAAAATGAAAAAATGCGTTAAAAAAAAATGGAATGGAGGACGTAGTCTACTGCTGTATGTTATCATGGGGGCACATGGTAGTGCTGGATTAGGCTGGATTTTTAACGCCTTTACGCTGTGCTTTATAGCTTTTCACATGCCCTCCATTGTCGTTTCTTTATACTTCAAACAAGAAATTGTGAAACTCTAATTAGTCTATATAATTGCAGCCGGATGAAGCGCTGCCAGTCTCATGCAAGGTGGAGTGGTTTTATTCTCTTCTTCTTTTCATGGTGGTTCTCTCTCTCTCTCACTCTTCCTTTTTTTGAAACTGAGAGAAAAGGCCCTCTCGAGAGGTCTGGAGGTTACAAGCGTGTTATTAGAGCATCACTTGTAGGCAATTACAAGACCCTCCACATCCTCTGTACCTGCTGGATGCTCGTCTATGAGGGACAGTATGGACCTGACCAGAGCCTTTTCCAGGCACCGTGGTTTTGCTATTGAGTGAGGATACACTGTATTATGTTGTTTGTGTACTTAGCTACTTACTGGAGATAGATAACCTTATCTGGGTTCAACTGAGTGCCTAACAGTCTACATGACATGTTTTCCTTCTTATCCGGCTCTGCAGCCAGTCTGCTACTGAAATGTGAAGAGTCCTGGAGCTACAAGTGTCTGGCCGAATGTTTTAAAGGTACTCCTTACATCTCCACCTACTATTACAACCACTTGACTTCACCCTCTTGGCCTTTCCTCTTCTGCTTGTTGTTTGAACTGACAGTTCTTGCCTCGGTACTGCCATTTTGTCTATTCTAGGCTTCCGGTGAGTGTTGTTTTGTTCAATGTCAGACAAATGAACTGATATTATGGTCATTGCTCCTCCTACACAGTCTCCAGATCTGTATGCGTTGGCCCTGCTTGTCGGCTAGGTGGCTGAGATGTCCACAGGTAGCTTGGTGAAGGTAGTTGTCTACATGTCCACGTGAGGACCAGTGTCAACCTAGCCTTGTCATGCCGTCAATCATCATTACAGATCCTGGCGCATCCCCGCTATGTTAACTCTGTGACCTATGTACCCAATCTCAATTAAATCTCTGAATGTATGATTCATCTACATGCACTGTCACTCGGCTGTCATCCACACGGTGACGAGAAGCGCGCTTTTATTTTTGGATTAGATGCAAATGTGGCTCAGGGATTCAAGGGCAGACAAAAATGAGAACATCAGGAAGTGATTATGGTTAGGTTGAGGATGTTCGCTGAACACCAAAGGGGCTTAAGACAGGGTTTGGCTGGCAAAGACGAGCCAACAGAGACACGAAGCACTAAATCTGAGAAGTTTGAGGCTTTGTTTTGAATCCTAACAAGGGGACTGAAACAAGGGAAAGAATTTGGATTTATTCTCTATTTTTTTCCACGTAACCAAGTACATAAATAGCTATCTTAACACTTGACGCTATTTTGAAAAGCGCTGGGCCTCTGTGGATTTCTGAGAGTGAAGCAATTTACTCACGGAACAGGTGCATTTTTAATGCTTCCATACAATTAAAACAGATTTTACTTTCATTTCCCCTTCATTTGTGGTAGCCTGCTTTCCTTTATACTTATGTTGAATTGATTTAGCTTTCTAATTAAACTCCGAAGAAGATGTTAATTACCTAACAAGGTCACCTCTTTCTACCACCAAATTTACTGTTGGTTTCCTATACTGTTATTCCTTTATTTATCACAGATTCAAAGAGAAAGTTGAAGAATAGTGTTAATTGCCTATTCCAGATCCCAGTTTAACTTTGTATCTTATTCTGCTGCAGGAGTTGGCATATATAGCTGGCAAATGGAGTCTTATTGTGTCATTGTTCTACCCTTCCATGTCCTCTCCTCACAGATCATGTGTCAAGTCATCACAATATGCCTTTGTTAAAGCTCACAAAGTTTCACATACTGTAGGAGAGTAGGACAAATGGCAATTGGTAATCTTTTTAAAGAGGGAGCAGCTATGGATCATGAATCAGTGACAACGATTTCCATTCATAATGGGTTTAATCTATGAAGACTTTATTGTTTGTACTTTTTATGCACAGAGTACAGTACATTACTTAGCTTTCTGGAGTGAACTTTACATTCGTTTACAGGTTTATGGTAAAACCCAGGCGCAGACAACGTTTATTACTCGAACAGTGGCAGGCAAAAGGACAGGTCAAGGGCAGGCAGAGGTCAGAATCCAGATAGGTGGGGCAAAGGTACAGGACGGCAGGCAGGCTCAATGTCAGGGCAGGCAGGAATGGTCAAAACCAGGAAACTAGGAAACAAGAACTATAGCAAAGACAGGAGCAAGGGAGAAAACGCTGGTAGGTTTGCACGAACAAAACGAACTGGCAACAGACAAACAGAGAACCCAGGTACAAATACACAGGGGATAATGGGGAAAATGGGCGACACATGGAGGGGGGTGGAGACAATCACAAAGACAGGTGAAACAGATCGGGGTGTGACAATATGTATTAGAAGGTACCAGGTCTGACTGTGTGGTGGTGAGGTGTATGGGGGAGGAGTGGCCAGCCTGTAGGAGGAGAGGGGAGGAAACCTGAGGGGTAAATTAGGTGTGTAATGTGAGGTTGATGGGAAGAGATTGAGTGTGGTGACCTCCTGTCAGGTATCTGTCTTCTCCTCCAAACACTATGGCTTTAGCATGGGCCTAGACATGGCAACTAGCATCTCTCTCTTTCTCTCTGTCTTTCTCTCTCATTCTCTCTCTCCGTCTCTCTCTCTCTCTCTCTCTCTGCCCCTGTGTCACCCACCCCACACCCTCTGGCTGGGGAGACATGGAATGACAATTATCTAAAACACAATTAAAACACGTTAATCTGATTATTTCTACAGGATAAAGCACTTGATTGACATTGAAAGGTGTTTAGAAAAATCCATGCCCGTGTCACAACATAAATAACAATTCAATAGGAGCAATGATGATAGTTTGTTGGAATGACTGCTTTCTCCATCAGATGAGGCAAAGTTATATTTTGCAACGTGACATCCCAAGGACCATGATGCACTTTACTGTATGGGCAAACATAAGTGATAATAAAGTGATACCAAGAATGCAGAAGGCGCCTACAATGAGTAAATTGTTATAGATTGGACGAGTCCTTTTCAATTGGACAATATTTGGAGTTAAGTCCTTGCTTTATTTGGAACAGCTGTTAATTGCATATTACGGGACAATTAAGATATTTAGCATCGAGCAGTGTAAGCCAGGTCAAGCCCTCCGAGCCTCTCCCATCACCATCAAATCAGCCTGGCTGCTATTTTCCTCTCTCTCTTTCTCCATCCCTCTTTTTCACCCCCCCCCCCCCTCTTTCTCTCTCTCTTCCTCACTATCCTTTTCTATTTGTTGCGGTGTTTATTTCTGCTGAAAAGCCAGTCTAGTTCATTTGCTAGTCAGTTGGGCAGAGAGGCCTCCTATTCTTAGCCTTTGATTAGCATCACGGTTCTGCACAGCAACAGCAGAATCTATTATTCATCAAGTGTAACCAATATAACATTTAAAAAAGTGTGTTTTTTTTTGTTGTCAAATGATGTAAGGTCAGCATAATTTTATGCCTATTACTAATATCTATATCATCTTTGCCTTAGTCAGCTCTATTTAAATATGCAATCATTTACAGCATTTGACTATTATGTGTGTGCGCACCCAATATCCAATATTCTTCTACTACACTTTTTATGCTGACATCAATGGCAAGCTATTAAAGACAGTATTTCATTATTGGTTCCTCGTCCCCCAGTGGTTATTTACAATCCTATATATACTAAGCACTGATATTAAAGGAGACCAGTTTAATGAGGTGCTATCTGCCTTAGCAATATGTCTTTCTCCGAAGGAGATTGTGTTGAAAGATTTTATCAAGAAATGGCTGTTCGCTGGGGTTATGTTTTGTCCATGAAATATGCATTTCATATCTCTTTCATTTCATTAACATAATTTAATTTGTGCTTTGCATTCTGTGCATAATACATATTTGATTTACAAAACAAATATTTCCATTAGAAAATGAATTTCATGCAGGCAACAGGCAGAACTGAATGATATATTGTAAGGAAATAAGAAAAAGGGGAATTGTATTATCTTTGACTCCAAAAAAAATCCTTGGCAAGGGAAATACACTGAATAGATTTTTGGAATGTGTGTGTGTGTATGTGTGCGTATGCATGTGCGTGTTTGTGTAGACAGTATGTAAATGTGCATTCTAGTAGCTATGAAAGCTGAGGGTATATTGCATAAAGTTTAAAGCAATAAAACTCAGATTGATTTACATGGCCGGCCTGGCAGTTTCTACCTCGCGTTAAATGTTCCATTGGAAGTGTGGTGGGAGGGGTCTGCTTTTTATTGCCAATAATACATGTACGGTATTATTATATCTCTGTGTTCAAATTCACAAAAGAAGAATACACATTCCTTTTCACTTTGAGTCACTGTAACGGTCCTGACCAGTTTTATGTTGTTTTTTATGTGTTTATGGTCAGGGCATGTGTTTTGGGTGAGCAGTCTATGTTATCTGTTTCTATGTTGGTTTTGGGTTGCCTGGTATGGCTCTTGATTAGAGGCAGGTGGTTTGCATTTTCCTCTAATTAAGAGTCATATTTAGGTAGGGCGTTCTCACTGTTTGTTTGTGGGTGATTGTCTCCTGTGTCTGTGTTATGTCTTACACCATACGGGATTGTTTCGGTTGTTCGTTTCGTTTCGTTTCGATGTAGTATGTTTCCTGTCCGTAAGTGTTACGTGTAGTTATGTAAGTTTATGTTCAGGTTTCGTCTACGTCGTTTTCTTGTTTTGTATTTTTGAAAGTGTTTTGTTTTTCGTGTTGCCATCAGCGTTATAAATAAAAAGATGGCTTATTTCCCTCAAGCTGCATTTTGGTCTGAAGATCCTTCTCTCCTCACCTCGTCCGAGGATGAGGAGAGAGACAGCCGTTACAGTCACTTTTAAGAGTAACGACGGTTGGAAAGGCTCAATAGAAAATGCACCTCGTGAAAAGAAGCCATGCGGTATACAGTATGTGTCCTGTCTCAGAGAAAACACTACATCACGTCATACGTTGTGTTGTTTCTGCCTGCATATCTCTTTCCAATTTTAATGCATGTATTTAGGGACATTTAGCTGTGTGCTTCCCTTAGCCGTTGGCAGAAAGACCCCATTTGATGAATTATGGAGCCCTTCCCTCTCTATTTCTCCTGCTTTTCTCTGGGAATGGTACTCGTTTTAATTAAAGCGGTGCACCTAGGTAGTTTAAAGGCTATCAGTGGCCGCTTGATAAGTTGCGAGAGCTCAAGGCTCTGGATAACAAGAAGCGTTTAAACTGGCCCCGGCGAGTTCATATTCATTTGGCTTATCTGTAGTATAAAAATCCAGGTAGCATTGAGACAGATCGCCGGCTTTAATGAGCTCAAAATGTAAAGTCAGTGTCAGAACACTTTACTTTTTTTATTTCAAAGGGAGTAGAAAATAACTTGTCTAAGCTAAAAGCCAAACAGTAAGATCTATGTTTCAGGGGTAACTAGTATTAGCAGGGATTTCAGGCTTGTCTGACATGCAGCGTTGAAGGGATGGCTTAAAATAGAAGTCCCAGGTACGGCAGAGTGGGGCTAATACCTGGGTTTCTCTTTGCTCTGCGATGCTGAGGGAAAGAACGCTTAGAGGTTTTAGATTCTTCTCTTTCTCTCTCCTACCCGTAGTCCTGCCATGCAGGTGATTGCCTGCCCGGCTACTGCTAAGTATTTCTTTGAATCTGTGACAGGTGTTTGAAACTTGGCTTCCGTGACGACGAGAGAGGGAGTTTAAGCGAGGAGATGGGAGATTGTGGATCTCTGAGAAGGATGTGGTGAGTGTCTTGAGATGACTCCTTTAAAGTAAGCTGCCTCTCAACTTGGGTTTACCACCACTTACTGTAACACACCAATCAAATGAAATCCGAAATGAGACATATGTTAGGGTTTGAAAAAGGCTGCGTAGGTATTTTGTATTCACATCTCTGACTTTGTGGCTTACTTTGTTAATGTGGTGTCAACTACTATGTACAGGAGCATGCATACTCACTGCATGCTTTGTAACAGAATTGATTTTCTCAGTAGAGGGTGAAACCTGGTTTGTTGCAGTGCACTGTATTACAGTGTTTTTTGTCAGTTACATTTCTGAAAATGTACAAAACAATACTAGTCCCTTTTGTCCTACCCTTCAATGTTGGAGAACATGGGTTTTCAGGATGGCTTTAACGAGATACCATGGAAAAGACCTAGAACCCTTATCCCTACATGATGTAATGCATTATGGGACGTGAAATGGACATACACCTCTTATGTGGACATACTGTGTAGCCTACCTCTTCAGGGAATCCTTCTCCTTATTCCCGGGCCTCTGTTGTGTGTGCTAACATACTGTGATCTTTTCACACATGCCTGTATTGACAGACATCCTGCATTGTCAGATATCAGAGAAGACCAGCTGGCTAGATGGTTAACATCTCATCAGAACTACACAGCATGCTCCCTTCTCCACAAGAGCCTACCGGGTTATTATCTTAGCAAGTATGAAACAACTATTTTTCCTCTCCTTTGGATACGTGGCGGGTACAGGTATCTCAGCTTGTTTGTTAACCTCGGCATTGGAGAGGGAGAAAAAAAATCGAGCTAATACTGCAGAACTATCAGATCATATGAAATGATGGATTCTTGGTCTGAGCATTCAGCCTCTGTCTGCCGAGCTGTGCAAATCAATTCAAAAACCGACACAAAGAGCAAACACACGCGGCGCGCCACAATAGGAAATTGAAGCGGAGCCTCCCTTTTTAAAATATGCCGCTACATATTTGTTTTGTGGATTACCATTCTGAAATGAAATTTGAACAGTTACTTAAAATAATATGCAAAAGATATTTCCTGTTTTTTCCATCCTCTTGTTTGTTGGATGCGGGTAGCTGCGACACGGCCACAATGTAAACAGCTTCCTGGTGTGTTATGCTGGTGTTTATTTTTCCTCAACATATTTTGGGCCTTATCCCCAACGCAGGAGGTTTACAGAACTCAGTGTTTATTTTCCTGTTTTGTTTTGTATCGTTGCTGCTCTTGAAATATGTATTATAGGATCATCATAGGCAAAGCAACTGATACGGTGGATAGATTTTCGGGAGAGTAACATTAACTTTCTTTAAAGGTAACACCTATGGACTGAGCACCGTAGCTGCAGAGTGGCTCTGGTGGCGTGGTTGGACAGTATTGTGCTGTATGTTGAGTGAGGTTTAATTTCTTAAAAACCAATGTATAATGCATTATTTGTCTCAGCAAAACATACCTACAGTTGAAGTCGGAAGTTTACATACACTTAGATTGGACTCATAGAAATTCGTTTTTCAACCACTCCACAAATTTCTTATTAACAAACTATAGTTTTGGAAAGTCGGTTAGGATATATACCTTGTGCATGACACAAGTCATTTTTCCAACAATTGTTTACAGACAGAATATTTCAATTATAATTCACTGTATCACAATTCCATTGGGTCAGAAGTTTACATACACTAAGTTGACTGTGCCTTTAAACAGCTTGGAAAATTCCAGAAAATGATGTCATGGCTTAGAAGCTTCTGATAGGCTTATTGACATAATTTGAGTCAATTGGAGGTATACCTGTGGATTTATTTCGAGGCCTACCTTCAAACTCAGTGTCTCTTTGCTTGACATCATGGGAAAATCAAAAGAAATCAGCCAAAATTGTAGACCTCCACAAGTCTGGTTCATCCTTGGGAGCAATTTCCAAACACCTGAAGGTACCAGGTTCATCTGTACAAACAATAGTACACAAGTATAAACACCGCGGGACCACGCAGCCATCATACCGCTCAGGAAGGAGACGACTTCTGTCTCCTAGAGATGAACGTACTTTGGTTTGAAAAGTGCAAATCAATCCCAGAACAACAGCAAAGGACCTTGTGAAGATGCTGGAGGAAACAGGTACAAAAGTATCTATATCCACAGTAAAACGGGTCCTATATCGACATAACCTGAAAGGCCGCTCAGCAAGGAACTGCTCCAAAACCACCATAAAAAAGCCAGCTAAGGTTTGCAACTGCACATGGTGACAAATATTGTACTTTTTGGAGAAATGTCCTCTGGTCTGATGAAACAGAAATAGAACTGTTTGGCAATAATGTCCATTGTTGTGTTTGGAGGATAAAGGGGGACGCTTGCAAGCCAAAGAACACCATCCCAACCGTGAAACACGGGGTGGCGGCAGCATCATGTTGTGGGGGTGTTTTGCTGCAGGAGGGACTGGTGCACTTCACAAAATAGATGGCATCATGAGGGAGAAAATGATGTGGATATACTGAAGCAACATCTCAAGACATCAGTCAGGAAGTTAAAAATTGGTTGTAAATGGGTCTTCCAAATGGACAATGACCCCAAGCATACTTCCAAAGTTGTGGCAAAATGGCTTAACGGCAACAAAGTCAAGATATTGGAGCGGCCATCACAAAGCCCTGACCTCAATCCCATAGAAAATTTGTGGGCAGAACTGAAAAAGCGTGTGCGAGCAAGGAGGCCTACAAACCTGACTCAATTACACCAGCTCTGTCAGGAGGAATGGGCCAAAATTCCCCCAACTTATTGTGGGAAGCTTGTGGAAGGCTACTGGAAACGTTTGACCCCAAGTTAAACAATTTAAAGGCAATGCTACCAAATACTAATTGAGTGTAAGTAAACTTCTGATCCGCTGGGAATGTGATGTAAGAAATATAAGCTGAAATGAATCATTCTCTCTACTATTATTTTTGACATTTCACATTCTTAAAATAAAGTGGTGTTCCTAACTGACCTAAGACAGGGAATTTTTACTCTGATTAAATGTCAGGAATTGTGAAAAACTGAGTTTAAATGTATTTGGCTAAGGTGTATGTAAACTTCCGACTTCAACTGTATCTAGAACTGTATGTCCCTGATACTTGATCAACCATAATGTCCTCATATATGACATATTCATTCAGCTGGCCACTGTTGATTCTGCATCTTATTCAAAAGATGGTTATGTATATGTGTGTCCATTGTCAGACAAATCTATAGGCCTCAGACAACAAGAGAACAGCAGTGTCTTTGTCTGCGGTATTGCAGTCTACTCTGGGCCAGGGCCCCCCGGTCCTCCACAACAACAGGGCTCCTCCCCACTGGTCTTGAAGGGCACACAGGTGTCAGGAGGTTGCTCCAAATTAGCCTTAATTAGCCAATTGAGTCAATCAGCAGTTTGATTGGTACAGTAGGCTCTCGCACTTCCACTGCTCTTAAGAAAACAGCCTGACACTTTTAAAGCCAGCTGGATCCATGCCCGCCACCGCCATGGCCACAAATGAGCTGGAGAAGTGCGTTGACAATAAGTGCATTGACTATAATGACGTCAACATGGATGAATGAATAGTTCACCTTTAGCTTGTTGGCAGTAGTCCTAAGGTTAAGAAGCTCTTGAGTGTGGTGGTAGTTAGGCTTCTTCCGTCGACTTGAAAGGTGAAGTTTCGGTAGCATCTGGTACTAGAAGCTATATGGCATGTTTCCAACAAACATGGAATGGTGAGCAACAGCAAATTGACCAGTGTTAGTTCCACATGATCAGTGTCTTTACTGTACGTGTGGCTAATACGAACCCTCACACCTGCTGTCTTTACGGGGTGTTGGTATAACCCCAACATCCATCCTCCCGTCCCTAGAACCATGGACTGTACTGGAACACCATTTAACAACATTAACAACACAGTTACTCCAGGATCCCCCGCTCATGAGATGCCCCGGCACTCATCAAATGAGGGACACTCCAGTCCTCCCTGTCATCTCTCAGCTGAGACATCTGGACGACTGTCATGGATGTCACGGTCGATGAACGCTGAACGCTGACGAATCCCAGGAGGCCTCAGTGAAATGAGAAGAAAAGTCTCTCTTTGGTGACACGTGCGTTGTTACTAGTGCACGTAGCAATGAGTGGAGTGTTGCGCACCATTTCATGTCCACAGGTACTTTTGAGAGAGGCATTCAACGGAAAGCTCATTCACACTGTTGTCATGCCTTCTGTTCTGCTACCAATTGTAAGCCATATGAGCGTTTTGAGGTATATTATAGACTAAGAGTACCCACAGCTCTTTGTTAGCCGTAAGAAGAACCGGTTAGAAAAGGGCGGCATAGATATTTACTTATTCAAATCTTTGACTGTGGCCTATTTTGTTAAGGCTAGAATCGTTAGTTGCGACATACATTTTTGAACTGAGAAATGAATGATATGTACCCATTGATTCTTGAAGAATAGACTTGTAAATGTCTCATCGGCTTAGTTCAACTGTCCTACGTCATCAGAACCCAAAATGTAAGCTTGTTTAACTCCATCGTTTCAGAACAGCTTTAACGAGATACCCTGGGATAGACCTATACCCTTACCGCTACATGATGTGATGTGGTGCGCCAGGTAGCCTAGTGGTTAGAGCTATGGACTAGTAACCGAAAGGTTGCAAGATCAAATCCCCGAGCTGACAAGGTAAAACTCTGTCTTTCTGCCCCTGTACAAGGCAGCTAACCCACTGTTCCTAGGCCGTCATTGAAAATAAGAATTTGTTCTTAGCTGACTTGCCTAGTCAAATAAAAAATAAAATTATGGGATGTGAGGTGGACGTATAGCCTACCTCTTCAGAAAATCACACTCCTTGTTCTTTGTGTTCACACGTGCCTGTATTGACAGAGATCCTCCAGTGTCAGATCTCAGAGAAGACCAGAACTACACGCCATCCTTTCTTCATGAGAGTCTACCAGGTTAATACCTTAGCCAGTGTGAAACAACTCTTCTGCATTAAACAGAAAGCTCATTAACACTTTTGTCATGCCTTCTGTTCCCTTACCAATTCTAAACCAAATGAGCGTTTTGAGGTATATTACAGTTACCTCAGACTTAGAGCAGCCACAGCTGTTTGTTAGCTGTAAGAATAGCCTTGTCGCGAACCAGGCTTCCTAAAACGGGAAGCCTGGGGAAGTCTATGGCAACAACAACAAAAATGTAAATAGGGGTTGGAACACGGTGTAATTCAGTGACACCTCGCAAACAGTCAAACCAATCAAATGCCCTGCTTGGGCAGAGCTCCAAAAGTGCTCACTAGATTAGTGTCGTAGGTGCAACAGTGGGTGAGGATGGCCGGGGAATTGCAGATTTAAACCCCATAAAAAACTGTATGTTGATGTATATCAATTTTGTGTATAGAGCACACTTCTGGCAAAACAGAAAATGTGTCCTTCCTGGTCTGAAAACAGTGACGAACATAACACATAGCACCAACGGGCATGTGATGTGGAGGGATGGTTCTTGAAATTGAACATCCAGTCAAAATCTTTCTTTCCACTGGGAGCCAGCGGACCATTGAAGCCATTTTTGCAATACTAAATTCTCCAGATTTCTTGACAGCCTCATGATTTTGGAAGAATGGCAACGTAAGACGACTGTAAGAAAAACTCCTGCTCAGTAACATTTACATAAAGATTTGACATTGTACATCTTGGAGACTTGGCAGTTTAGGATCCTAAATGAAACCCATCGCCCCTCCCCTCTCAGATTTACCGAACTACCTTTCAAAGAAACAATGTTTGTCGCTTATAGCTGGGAGCATCGAATAATGCTGTATAGTGTTGCAATGTAATGATATATAGAAACAGTGATTACACTCTAATTCAATTGGGCAGTAATCAAATTGCAATAATGGCCTTTATTTGGGACCCCAATTTATCGTTTGCCCAGATCATTAAACAATTTTCTCTTTAAAACCACTTTAAATATGCACACACACACACACACACACACACACACACACACACACACACACACACACACACACACACACACACACACATACACATACACATACACACACACACACACAGTGTTATGGTAAATGATAGGAAGACCCAGCTGGTGGAGATGGTGGCAGCAGTGGAAGGAGGACTCTTGTGAGTAAACACAGAGATCCCGGGGCTTGTTCCTCTGCACGGGTGAAGGCGGTCATGTGACATTTAGACACTTATCTAAGATTAATGGATGTTGTGATTTACCCCAGATGTACTGAGCTTTACTGTACATACAGATTTCAAACTGTTCACCCGAACTTTGTTGGGGTACTTTCTATATTTGAACTCTTTAGTTAAAGTTTAACCAAAGCCGACGGAAGCTTTCCTAACCTAGAAGAGTGTTTGGCGCTCAGGATTCCTCCGGCTATGAAGGATCCTCATAGTGCCATTGTCACTGTCGTCATGCACGGCGGGCCATGTTGCATGATATCTGCCCTAGGATTTCTACATGTGTAAAGCTTTCTCTCTCTGGAGCACTGCGCCACTACGAGGAGCGATCAGGCACGACTGATTCGCCAGCTTTCTTAAGAGGATGTAACGTTACAGTGCGGCTGAGAGGGCCCCATCGTTCCTGGCTCCATGACTTCCACTTAGACGCCAACAGCCCCAAATAACCCAATGTCAGAGGCCCCTGGCTAGGAGCACGGCAGACAACCGGAGGGAGCACTGGTTTAAAATTAGTGGGCGGCCCAGTGTAATGTTGTCTGCTCCAACTGAACAGCTTCCCTCCCTCCAGCCACAGACAGCGATAGTTAAGAAGTTACTCCCTTTGATATCCAGGAAGAGGAGGCCTGATGCCACACTGCTCATCTTTTTCATAAGTACTTATTTTAAATTGATTTTTTCACAAAAAATAAATAACTAAAAAATAAAAGGACCTGGAGAGAGAGAAATGAGGCAGAATAGAACAGAAAGCAGACCATAGCAGACCATATAGACAATGAGGTCAGGAAGAAATAGATTTAGGCCCAGCTTACCTCTATAGCAGCTTGGTTTTTTGGACTGAAGCACTGTTCATCAGTGTAGTGGAGGAGAGCAGTACCAGTATCATTATTAGGTCTGTTGTTGCCTGACTGTGGTTAAGCCAGCTGATTCAGTACCTTGTCATAGAGTAGTAGCCTTACGTGCAAATACCCTAACACTCTCATAAGCTTTTACATTCGCACACACACTCTCACTCACGTATACATTATAACCATTAGGCAATGTAATCAACAAGCAGAATAGTGTATAATTCATCAGACATTCACAGTTGAACATGATACAGTAATCACAGGTACAATTATACTCACACACACTTCTGTATAATCGTACACAGAGACACACAGGGAGAAAACAGCAGAACCAACTTGCCGCACTGCTTGGCCACCACATGTGGACAGCCCAGTGCCGATTGGCTGGTTTACTGTCACCGGCTGATAGCCAAGCTCTAATGGAAAAGACACAACGCAGCCAAAGAATTTCATTCGTTTTTGTGATAGAGTTATATGTTCAGCCTTGAACAACTGGGAGATAATGTTTGGACTCGTTATAATTCCCAGTGTGTTTAAACAGGCAGCACAGAATGCAAACAAAAGCAGATGAAATTTGAAAAGTATTATCAATATTGCAGATAGCGGATGCCCTTTCCAATCAGAGAAAGCGTATCTCTCACGGCAAATATATGGTTGAATAGTTCATTCGTTTCTATTAGCCTGTTGTATGTTTCTCTTTCCCTCATATAAATTTATGCAGAATTGATGAAAAGGCCAAACAAACTGCCATTAGATATCCCCTTAATTCACTAACCCGGCCTTCTAAAGGTAGCCGGGTACATTTAAAAGGCATTCGTTTACTGTGACTGATATTTCTCGGGGCTCTTTCCAAAGGGCCATTTCTCATGTGCCTTTGCCACAGTCCAGCACTTTTGTAGTACTGTGTGTGTGTGCGTGTCTGTGTGCCTGTGTTTGTGTGTGTGTGTGTGTGTGTGTGTGTGTGTGTGTGTGTGTGTGTGTGTGTGTGTGTGTGTGTGTGTGTGTGTGTGTGTGTGTGTGTGTGTGTGTGTGTGTATGCCTGTATGTGATAGGGTGCAGTGCCACTCTGCACGCTGCTGCATGTATTCTTCAGGTATCTTAATAGCTAGCTGCTGGAGCAAAATAATTGTCTTTTTCCAGCCAGTGGGGCTAAAGTCATACAACATAATGAAATGTATAAAAATGAGGGGGAAATGGCAGACAGCAGGCATGCTAAATCAAACGTAGAGAGATCTGAATAATTTAGTGTATATGAAGGCGAGTGTAGGCGCAAATGGAAGTATGGTGAAGTGTCTAAGTATCGTTTATGTTGGCACCAGTATGTGTTAATGTGCACTCATACATCTATGGATAGGAAGCACAATACACAATGAAAATAGGGGAAGGGACTGTGTGCCTGGCTGTGTTCTAGTGGGCCGGTGCTTCGGTAACAAGAGAATCGAGCCAGACTACTACTAAATGTCCTCAGACAGTGATCGGTTGATTTAAGCTTTGGGTGTGACGGAGAGGAGATGAATGTCAGCGATTCCTTTTTTTAAAACCACAGATTCATCACCTGGCATTGAGGGTAATGAGCGAGGCGTGGAGGTGAACACATTAAACCAAGCCGACTTTGCCCAGCCCAGCCAGGAGGGATGACAGAGACGGTACAGGAACCGAGGGGCAGCGGCCAGGACCAAACCAAACCCCCTCCACATCCCTTCCAACTCCTCTATGGTGGCCCCACACCTGTCCAACACTGGGACGCGGTTTTACACAACAACAACACTGGAACAGGTAAAGAGGACAACCATACTTATTCTCTATCACACGCACGCGCACACACACACACACACACACACACACACACGGACAGTCCTTGCTAGCTGTGACGCGCCGAACGGCATGTTTCTGACCTAAGAAGCTGGGACCCTAATGGAGACACAGTTTTATTGTCAGTGAAACAATTTGCCAGTATCTGCAGCGAGCTGCCTGCAGCTGGTGATATAGTGGAGCCAGCGTGTAGTCAAGGCTGACATATACCATCCACTAGTGACAGGAGCGCCGGTCGGAGCACACACTCACACAGGCAGACCCCAAACATAGAAACAGTTCACACACAACGCCCAGTGCACACTACTCATATGCACAAATGCAATTCAAACATATAGCCACAAATGTGCACATTGACACTGGAGTGTGTGCACACACACCCACACACACATGTAGGTCGTGGAGATGATTATGGAAATTATTTGATTAAACATATCAACAGAATGCCAGGAGTTCCATTACAGTGAGGGGGGTAATTCCACTTGTAAAAGCAGTATATATCAGGCCGTAACTCTCCCATCTGCTGCACATTTCTGCAGAGTGACACAGCAGACCCTACACTGGCCTGACCAAGTACACTGCATGAATCACTGCTACCACTGGGATTGATAAGTAGAGACATAAAACCACAAGGATGTTGGTTCTAATTGTAGGAAAATGCTCATCGGGTTAACAGGTCTCGCTTCACCGAATGGCCAACTGTGTATTACAGGTTTATAGACTCAGTCGGCCAAGATAGAGACATCCACAGTGCAACTATCCATAATGGTAGTTGATTATGGGATTCTTCTCATAGGAGTCAGAGGTTGGCGGTACATAGTTGTCACTCCTGCACTTCCTCCCTGGGTGTTCCCTCTATGTGGTCCAGAGCAGAGAAGTTAGATTAGAGGAAAATAAGTGGGCACATAAAGAGAGGAAAGTCTGTCCAAGAAGTATTAGTTCTCTTTTTAATTTTTAGCAAGATGAGGAACCCGGAATTTAAATGAAAGAATCGGTTTCCATCCAGCTAATAGTAATCCATAATCCAGCCAACGTGTCTTAACCACAATGTGGTTGGTCTGATTAACTTTAATGCCTTCCCTCTCAATTTATTGAAATGTTGGAATGAACACATTTGGCTTGGAACCAAAGACTTCTTCTCTTTAAAATGAGAGGGGCACACAAAGTGACTCAGGCTGTGAAATTGAGAGTGGTAAAGGAGAGAAGGAAGTTGAGAGAGGAGAGGGGGAAAGAGAGGGCATAGGAAGAGAGGGATGAAGAAGGTGTTGGAGAAAAGAGAAACAGAATCATATTTGACATGATTTTGGTCCATGCAGGACAGCATGAAGATTTACATTTTTCAGCAACACTTCAAATGAATTTCTGTAATGATCCCAAAACCTTGAAAAGGCAAATCCAATCAAACAATATCTAGTGGGCTTAATTTTCTCTGCTGGAAAATGACCTCCTTTGTCAAAGGGTGAGTCGGGGAGAATGTGGGTCGCGATAGTCATACAAATGAAGGGTACAATTTGGTCTAGTTAAAGCTATTATCCCTAAGTGTGTGAGAGGAGCTGCTGTAGCTTTAACACTTTGGAGCTTTGATATGACTCATTGTAAACGATGCTCCAGAAGGTCAATTGCAGAGTTCAAAATGGCCGTTGATGGAGGGAGGAGGATAAATGTGTCATGTTTTCCCCCCTCAGACGCGCTGCAGCATTTATTTAAAAAACAAATTCCGACAGGCCTGTTCTTTTTGACTGGCGCAGTCAACATAACACTCTGGCCCATATTTCCTGAGAAGCATGATTTCTTGCCCATTGTTTTTACTCCTTTTACCTTTAACCATTTGAAAGGTAATCATGCATGATTACAGGGATTAGGACATGAGTGGATGAGCAGCAATGCTCCACTGACCTTTTGTTACTCATTACTGGACGTTCAAAAAAGTGTCTTGCTAAATCTTAAGGGAAAGCTCAGCTCAGTGACCGTGATCTGTTATTGTCTGTCTGTACCATTTCACAGTGGCAGGCACAGAGTGAGGGGATTGACAGTGTATCGCACTTCGCTGAGGAGGAGGATGATGAAGAGGATAAGAGTGTGGGTTAAGTGTTTAGCTGCGGTAATTGCGTCACCGGGGGGGGCGGTCTCGTACGTTTGGCCTCTGGGCCCTGCAGGTGTGTCAGCCCCCTCTCCTCCTCTCCTCTCTTCTCCTCCTACTCTCCTCCTCTCCTCATCATGCCGACACATTACAGTCATTAGGAGAGTCTCTGCCTCGCTCACAGCACAGCAGCAAGACACACACTCACGCACACACACACACACATGCAGGATATGTGCCAAACTAGCATTAATTTAATCACTACATTAAAATAGGGCACTATTTTTATATACTGTGATGTGCGCTATATACAGACCCTGGGAAACGCAATAAATCCAGATACCCAGTTAAGTGGCAGCTTTGTAGAACAGCACTTTATATTTGTATTTTATATATGAATATTGACTGCCTGCCAGTATGCACCCCCGTCTAAAAAAAATGGTCTCTCCCACAATTAATGTGGTGCACCTGTGATGCTCGATAAAGACTGCCGCACTGTGCACAGGTGTGGAACATTAATTCTGGGGGTGTTCCTTGAAAAGACAACCCCCCCCCCCCCCCCACTCAGCAACCATGCCACCCCACTTCCACCCCACCCTCGGAAAAAAGGCAAATAAAAAAGAAACCAACCCACCACTTCTGTTCATTTAGTGATCTGTGTGCAAAAGTATGTAAATGACTGTGCTGCATACTAATCAATCCTGTCCTTCACACAGATTGAAGGGGAAGGCAAAAAGCTGGCTTGAGGAATGTGCTGGTGACAGACAGACAGGAAAAGGTGGATAGGGATGCCAGGGAACTTCTCTGGTGCTGAGAGGTACGACCCCTTTCGTCACACTGAAACATGGACACCTGAGTCTAAAGCGACACAGACAGAGAGACTTAGGCTGGAAGTCTTTGACACAATGAACAGAAAGAGACAGAGATACAGTACATTCGGAAAGTATTTAGACCTCTTGACTTTTTCCACAGTTTGTTTCGTTACAGCCTTGTTCTAAAATGGATAAAATAATTTTCCCCCACATCAATCTACACACAGTACCATATACTGACAAAGCAACATTTTTAGAAATGTACAAAAAAAAATTTATTAAAAAACTTAACAGAAATACCTTATTTACATAAGTATTCAGACGCTTTGCTATGAGATTCATTATTGAGCTCAGGTGCATCCTGTTTCCATTGATCATCCTTGAGATGTTTCTACAACTTGATTGGAGTCCACCTATGGTAAATTCAATTGATTGAACTTGATTTGGAAAGGCACACACCTGTCTATATAAGGTCCCACAGTTGACAGTGTATGACAGAGCAAAACCAAGCCATAAGATTGATGGAATTGCTCGTAGAGCACAGTGTCGAGGCACAGATCTGGAGAATGATTCCAAAAAATGTCTGCAGCATTGAAAGTCTCAAGAACACAATGTCCTCCATCATTCTTAAATGGAAGAAGTTTGGAACCACCAAGACCCTTCCTAGAGCTGGGCGCCCAGCCAAACTGAGCAATCGGGGAGAAGGGCCTTGGTCAGGTAGGTAACCAAGAAACCGATGGTTACCTCTGTGTAGATGGGAGAACTTTCCAGAAGGACAACCATCTTTACAGCACTCCACCAATCAGGCCTCTGAATATCTCTGAATGTCCTTGAATGGCCCAGCTAGAGCCCGGACTTGAACCCGATCGAAGATCTCTGGAGAAACCTGAAAATAGCTATGCAGCGTCGCCCCCCCATCCAGCCAGACAGAGCTTGAGAGGATCTGCAAAGAAGAATGTGAGAAACTCCCCAAATACAGATGTTCCAAGCTTGTAGAGTCATACCCAAGAAGACTCGAGGCTGTAATCGTTGCCAAAGTTGCTTCCACAAAGTACAGAGTAAAGGGTCTGAAATCTTATGTAAATGTGATATTTCCGTTTTTTTTTCTGGAGTATTGTGTGTAGATTGATGTGGGGGGGGGGATTATAGAAATATATTTTAAAAGAATGTTGTAACAAAATGTGGAAAAAGTCAAGGGGTCTGAATACTTTCCGAATGCACTGTACAGTATGGCAGAGGTTAGGAGATAAAAAATGTATTGATTAATCAAGGGTGTAATATGGAGTAAGCTGAAGAGGGATATGACTGATACATGTACATTATACTGATATTGCTGGTAAGGATCTTCCTTGACTGACATACAGGTGCGTTGTGTAGGTCAGCAGCTGTCCAACACTGTACTGGAAATCACTGCTATGTGCGGAATACTCAGAAAACCACAGAGGATGGCATTCCATACCAGTTTCAATCAAGTGTATGTTTCACATGAATGATCCCAACACGAGCATAACAACAGTGTTCAGGTGATAGACTCTACATCTGTGGTCAATGCTCTAGCCACAAGACCAACCTAAATGCATACCCACTACTGTATTGACAGAATGTGCAAGATGCTGTAGATATAACTATGTGTGTGTGCCCAAGCCAAACTTCTCAAGGCCTTTTCTGGGAGCATCTTCGGTATAAAAAATGCTAATATAAGACTAACTGATTAATAATTAAACAATTACTGTCATGAATCAATAACTCCTGCACATATTTTTCATCGGCACATTGGTACTGTCACGCTCGTCGTAAGGATTGGACCAAGGCGCAGCGTGCGTAGAGTTCCACATATTTTAATAAATTGAAACTCACCAAACAAAACAATAAAGAACAAACGAAACGTGAAGCTACTGGTGTGCACACAGACGACTATCTGTAGACAAGATCCCACAACGCACAATGAGGAAATGGCTGCCTAAATATGATCCCCAATTAGAGACGACGATAAACAGCTGTCTCTGATTGGAAACCATACCAGGACAACATAAACCATTAAACCACATAAACCCTAGTCACTATCACGCCCCAACCAACAGAGAATAAACAGCTCTCTATGGTCAGGGCGTGACAGGTACAATAAACAAATAATCAGTATTACCAATTCAAATATGCATGGGAGAAAATACATTCTAATCTGTATATTTTGATGAATAATTAAGCAGTCTTCATAAAGTCACCCTATGGTGCCACATAAATATCACAGTATTTTCTGATAAATGTGTTATGTGGTTAAATACAGTATATTTGTGCAAAGTTGGACTCACTTTCATTGCAATCTGGAACTTTTTGCTTCTTTCTGATCATACTGTAGCTTCACTGGCTACAGTAGTTGTATATATTACAGTGCCTTCTATAATTGATTGGTTGTGTGTTTGTGGTGACTAGATAAAACTCTAGATCATCTTTACTCCGCACACAGACATGCATACAAGGCCCTCCATCAACCTCCATTTGGCAAATCTGACCATAACTCTATCCTCCTGATTCCTACTAACAAGCAAAATCTCAAACAGGAAGTAACAGTGACGCACTCAATACGGACAGTGGTCTGATGAAGTGGATGCTTCCGGGATTCATCCGATAACATTGGGGAGTTTACCACATCAGTCACTGTTTTACAAGCGAGATAATGGTGCCGGAGGAGATGGCTGCCATTTTAATATCCCCTAACCAATTGTGCTATTGTGTGTCTTTTTTTCGCGTTATTTTTAACTTATTTTGTACATAATGTTTCTGCCACTGTCTTATGACCGAAAAAAGCTTCTATATATCAGGACAGCGATTACTCACCCTGTACTGGAGGAATACCTTTTCTTTAACGAGTCGGACGGGAAGGATTTACTTCAGACACCCGACAAGGCCATCATCCCCGTAATTCACAGGAGAAAGAGACGGAGATATCTTTGACGAAGGTCTGGGTGCCTTGTAAGGCAAGTGTATAATCTCCCTTTACCATCGGTCCTATTAGCCAACGTTCAATCAATGGAAATAAAATCAGTTTTACCTCATTTCTATCAGCATGTTAAATGTGCAACCAGAGGGAAAAAACTCTAGACCACCTTTACTCCACACTCAGAGACTCATACAAGCTCTCCCTTTTCCTCAATTTGACAAATCTGACAATAAGTCTATGTCCTCATGATTCCTGCTTACAAGCAAAAGCTATAGCAGGAAGCACCAGTGACTCGGTCAATAAAAAAGTGGTCAGATGAAGCAGATGTTAAACTACAGGACTGTTTTGCTAGCACAGACTGGAAAATATTCCAGGATTCTTCTGATGGCATTGAGGAGTACATCCCATCAGTCACTGGCTTCATCATAAGTGCGATGACGTCGTCCCCAGCATGACCGTACGTACATACCCCAACCGGAAGCCATGTATTACAGGCAACATCCACACTGAGCTAAAGGGTAGAGCTGCCGCTTTCAAAGAGCGGGACTCTAATCCGTAAGCTTATACGAAATCCCGCTATGCACTCCGACAAACCATCAAACAGTGGTCAATACAGGACTAAGATTGAATCGTACTACATTGGCTCCAACGCTCGTCGGTTGTGGCAGGGCTTGCAAACTATTACAGACCACAAAGGGAAGCACAGCCGCGAGCTGCCCAGTGACACAAGCCTACCAGACAAGTTAATTACTTCTATGCTCGCTTCGATGCAAGTAACACTGAAACATGCATGAGAGCATCAGCTGTTCCGGACGACTGTCATCATGCTCTCCGCAGCCGATGTGAGTTAGACCTTTAAACAGGTCAACATTCACAAGGCCGCAGGGCCAGACGGGTTACCAGGAGGTGTACTGACCAACAAGCAAGTGTCTTCACTGACATTTTCAACCTGTCCCTGTCTGAGTCTGTAATACCAACATGTTTCAAGCAGACCACCATAGTCCCTGTGCCCAAGAACACTAAGCGTATGCCGCTTGGTCATCGCTCATCCATATACTTACATGTGCACATTCTCATTCACCCCTTTAGATTTGTGTGTATTAGGTAGTTGTTGGGGATTTGTTCGATTACTTGTTAGATATCACTGCACTGTCGGAACTAGAAGCACAAGCATTTCGCTACACTCGCATTAACATCTGCTAACCATGTGTATGTGACAAATCCTATTTGATTTGATTTGATTACCTCGCACCCCTGCACATCGACTCAGTACTGGTACCCCATGCATATAGCCATATAGCCAAGTTATCGTCACTCATTGTGTGTTTATTCCTTGTGTTATTATTTTTAAATATTTTTCTCTCTGCATTTTGTTGGGAAGGGCCCGTAAGTAAGCATTTCACCTCTTATTTACGAAGCATGTGACAAATAAAATGTGATTTTGAGTTGATCTATGTTTTTAAGATCCGCTGATTTTCCATTTCTTTTGTGCGTTTTCTGATATTGTGTGATGACCTGGATAGTGTTTACGGTTGTGTTTTATTCAGTTGCTTGTGTCAATATGACAGTTCCATTTTTCATCTTGGGCTCAATGACACCCCCCCCCCCCCCCACACACACACACCGGTGCCATTGCCGTAATGGCTGATGCCACTGCAGTAAGTGTTGAGACTGAGTTCAAGGATAAAAGCATAAACAAATCTCTGATAAGAAATATGACATGGACATCAGCATGCAAAATAGGCTCAAACCTGCGAGCAGAGGCAGCCAGATTAATGATAAATTATGAGGACTCGCCTTGTTTATAGCAGTACTTTTTCCTCTCTGCACCTGCTCATATTCTTCTGGCCTGCAGCTCCACTCTTTTCAATTTTTTTATTTTTCTCTCATCTCTTTTTTTGGATTCTTGCTTTTAAATGGGCTAAATTCTACGGTAACTGTGCTAAAACCAGTGGGACTCCCTGTGAAACAGCCCATGTATGATAAAGCTGATTTGAGGGTGTGTATTATCGGTATCTTCTAAACATATCTTGCTATCAGTGAGAGCAGAGAGGGGAGGGGAGGTAGGGAGGGAGGGGGAACAGGCCTTTTGGATGCAACAGTAATAATACACCACTGAGCGTCAACAAAATGCTTCATTTTAATATTAATTACATATATCTCCACACAACAAGGAAATAATCACTTTGGCCTGGAGTACTGTATTAGATGCAAAGTGAGGCTAAAGGCTACAGTAGTCAATATCGAGTGCTCAAGTCCAAACCCCCACACCTCATTACATCAAGTGAGAATGTTAATTCTAGTGGGTTTATTAGTTAGAATCAGGGAAAAAGAGGTGGTTTGCATTTTTATTGTTCATTACCAGGGGTTGGCTGTACCTGAAGTTTGAACAGCTCTTACCCATTCCAGAGAGGCAGCGAGAGAGGGATCTCTGAGTGGCTATTGTCTAATTCATAATTATATTTTTATTATGACTAAGCTTCAGGCCTCCTGCTCTGTACAAAGCAATTTCCAGTAAAAGAGCGCTACAAGGGGAAAGTGTTTACATACAAAATTGTAAGAATATACTAACAGCGTTTTGGTGTTAATAAGCTATAATCACTCACCTAATTTAATCTGGTTGCCATGGAAAACAAATGCCACTTGAGGCCAAAAAGGCGGTGGGAGAAAGAGAAAAGGTGGGCCAGGTTCAAAAAGAGAGAAAAAAAGAGGACAGACACACCCACCCACCCCCTCGTATTACTTGAAGACACCTGCCTCTGTTCCCTGTGTGTAGCCTACATGGTAGCGAGAGTGCGTGCGTGGGTATACAGTCTGCATGTGTGCTGCTGGGTCAGAGACAGCTGTCTGTGCAGTCAGCATTGCTGTGCTCCTCAGAAGGCAGAAAATTGAGCGGGAATTGGCCTAATTGTACGGAATGATTGATGCCAGTGGAAACCACATTAAAAACACAAGATGCACTTCCTGTTTGGCACGCATGCCATTCTCGGAACGATGCTAATCCCCAGAAGGCTACTGGGCTGTGCTTTTAACTAGTTCATCAGGGGTTGTACAGTAATAGCACTGAGAACCACAAGGAAGTGCTTCACTCACATCAATACAATGTGTCCAACCCTCCCTCCCTGTCTCCGGTTCGGTGCAGTCTGTGGTCTGCTGATCGGCAGGGATTTGAGTACGGGGCTGGATGGGTGTCCATCTCTGTTCGTCCTCAGTTGAGTGCAGTGTGTGTGTGTGTGTGTGTGTGTGTGTGTGTGTGTGTGTGTGTGTGTGTGTGTGTGTGTGTGTCTGTGTCTGTGTGTGTGTGTGTGGTTATGGTAATGATAACACTCACACACAGAGGGTGTAGGCCTAATACATGGAAATAAATGCACAGCACACATCATAGGTGCGGATAGGATTCATAGGATGAATTGAGGATGTGTTTGGAACATCTGTAGAGCCTTACAGTAACCATTTCCTGAACTAGGCTGTTTCTAGAGACAAGACACAAGGCTGTTTTTATGTCAGGCATTAAATTAAAGCTCCTCTATGAAAATAATTGTGCATTAAGATGCATGTTCACTCATATCGAATTACTTTTTGAGGGTCCATTCAAACAACAGCTCCCTAACACCCTGCCCCCCCCCCCCCCCCCCCCCCCACCTAGTAACTGCATGCATCTATTTTTTTGTCCACTGTTTGTTATTATTCAGTGGGAGATTAACAGACACCATGATGCTGAGAAATAGTAATTTATTCAGGCCTGGTCAGGAGTGAGTCCCAAGAACCACCTCTTTGAGCTCATATGATATCAGTCAAATGGAAATTTGTCTGGTCTTAGCATCCAAATGGAATGACCAGACCAAGGTCATTGTCTGATACAATTTGTATCCTGAGATGCTGAACAGATCACATGATCTGACACTCAGTTCAATAGCCTGACACTCAGGTGCAGTATAGCCTCTTATATACAGAACCAGTCAAAAATGTGGACACACCTACTCATTCAAGGGGGTTTTGTTTATTTTTTATACTTTGTAGAATAATAGTGAAGACATCAAAACTTTGAAATAACACATGGAATCATGTAGTAACCGAAAAAAAGTGTTAAAAAAATATTAGATTCTTCAAAGTAGCCACCCAACCAGCTTCACCTGGAATGCTTTTCCAACAGTCTTGAAGTAGGTCCCACATATGCTGAGCACTTGTTAGCTGCTTTTCCTTCTCTCTGCGGTGCAGCTCATCCCAAACCATCTCAGTTGGGTTGAGGTCGGGTGATTGTGGAGGCCAGGTCATCTGATGCAGCACTCCATCACTCTCCATCTTGGTCAAATTGCCCTTACACTGCCTGGAGGTGTGTTTTGGGTCATTGTCATGTTGAAAAACAAATGATAGTCCCACTAAGCGCAAACCAGATGGGACGGTGTATCGGTGCAGAATGCTGTGGTAGCCATGCTGGTTAAGTGTGCCTTGAATTCTAAATAAATCACTGACAGTGTCACCAGCACAGCACCTTCACACCACACATGCGGAGATCATCCGTTCACCTACTCTGTGTCTCGCAAAGACACGGCGGTTGGAACCAAAAATCTAATTTGGACCCATCAGAACAAAGGACAGATTTCCACCGGTCTAATGTCCATTGCTCGTGTTTCTTGGCCCAAGCAAGTCTTCTTCTTATTATTGGTGTCCTTTAGTAGTGGCTTCTTTTCAGGAATTTGACCATGAAGGCCAGATTCACGTAGTCTCCTCTGAAGCGGCGAGCTCTAGGAAGAGTCTTGGTGGTTCCAAACTTTTTCCGTTTCAGAATGATGGAGACTACTGTGTTCTTGGGGTCCTTCAATGCTGCAGACATTTTTTGGTACCCTTCCCCAGATCTGTTCCTCGACACAATCCTGTCTCAGAGCTCTACGGACAATTCTTTCCACCTCATGGCTTGGTTTTTCCTCTGTCATACACTGTCAACTGTGGGACCTTATATAGACAGGTGTGTGCCCTTCCAAATTATGTCCAATCAATTGAATTTACCAAAGGTGGACTCCAATCAAGTTGTAGAAACATCTCAAGGATGATCAATGGAAACAGGATGCACCTGAGCTAAATTTCGAGTCTCATTGCAAAGGGTCTGAATACTTATGTAGATAAGGTATTTCTGTTTTTTATTTTTAATACATTTGCAAAAATGTCAAAAAAAGTGTTTTCGCTTTGTCGTTATAAAGGTATTGTGGGAAGATTGCTGAGGATTTTTTTTTAAATTGTCCATTTTAAAATAAAGCTGTAACATAAAATGTGGAAAAAGTCAATGGGTCTATTTATATTTATATACACAGTGAATTCAGAAAGTATTATATATATATATATATATATATATATATATATATATATATATATATATATATATATATATATATATATATATATATATATATATATACACAGTTGAAGTAAGAAGTTTTCATACACTTAGGTTGGAGTCATTAAAACTCGTTTTTGACCACTCCACATATTTCTTGTTAGCAAGCTATAGTTTTGGCAAGTCAGTTATGACATCTACTTTGTGCATGACGCAAGTCATTTTTTCAAAAATTGTTTACAGACAGATTATTTCACTTATAATTCACTGTATCACAATTCCAGTGGGTCAGAAGTTTACATACAAGTTGACTGTGCCTTTAAACAGCTCGGAAAATTCCAGAAGGCTTTAGAAGCTTCTGATAGGCTAATTGACATAATTTGAGTCAATTGGAGGTGTACCTGTGGATATATTTCAAGGCCTTCCTTCAAACTCAGTGCCTCTTTGCCTGACCACATGGGAAAATCAAAAGAAATCAGCCAAGACCTCAGAAAAAATTGTAGACCCCCACAAGTCTGGTTCATCCTTGGGAGCAATTTCCAAACGCCTGAAGGTACCACGTTCATCTGTACAAACAATAGTACACAAGTATAAACACCATGGGACCACGCATACTGCTCAGGGAGGAGACGTGTTCTGTCTCCTAGAGATGAACGTACTTTGGTGCAAAAAGTGCAAATCAATTCCAGAACAACAGCAAAGGCCCTTGTGAAGATGCTGGAGGAAACAGGTACAAAAGTATCTATATCCACAGTAAAACGAGCCCTATATCGACATAACCTGAAAGGCCGCTCAGCAAGGAAGAAGCCACTGCTCCAAAACCGCCATAAAAAAGCCAGACTACGGTTTGCAACTGCACATGGGGACAAAGATCGTACTTTTTGGAGGAATGTCCTCTGGTCTGATGAAACAAAAATAGAACTGTTTGGCCATAATGACCATCATTATGTTTGGAGGAAAAAGGCGCCCGGCTTGCAAGCCAAAGAACACCATCCCAACCGTGATGCGTGATGCACGGGCGTCATGTTGTGGGGGTGCTTTGCTGCAGGAGGGATCGGTGCACTTCACAAAATAGATGGCATCATGTGGGAGGAAAATGATGTGGATATATTGAAGCAACATCTCAAGACATCAGTCAGGAAGTTAAAGCTTGGTCGCAAAAAGGGTCTTCCAAATGGACAATGACCCCAAGCATACTTCCAAAGTTGTGGCAAAATGCCGTAACGACAACAAAGTCAAGGTTTTGGAGTGGCCATCACAAAGCCCTGACCTCAATCCCATAGAAAATGTGTGGGTAGAACTGAAAAAGTGTGTGCGAGCAAGGAGGCCTACAAACCTTACTCAGTTACACCAGCTATGTCTGGAGGAATGGGCCAAAATTCACCCAACTTATTATGGGAAGCTTGTGGAAGGCTACCTGAAACATTTGACCCAAGTTAAACAATGTAATGGCAATGCTACCAAATACTAATTGAGTGTATGTAAACTTCTAACCCACTGAGAATGTGATGAAAGCAATAAAAGCTGAAATGAATCATTCTCTCTACTATTATTCTGACATTTCACTTTCTTAAAATAAGGTGGGGATCCTAACTGACCTAAGACAGGGAATTGTTACTCGGATTAAATGTCAGGAATTGTGAAAAGCTGAGTTTAAATGTATTTGGCTAAGGTGTATGTAAACTTTTGACTTCAACTGTATATATATACTGTATATCAACTTCGATTTCAGCTTGTCCATCAAACCATTTTGTTCTCCTACTGAACAATTTAAATTCTGAAATACTATCTCTTCAGCGTTATGGTAATCTAATGGTTCAGATTTACCTCGGTTTACAGTATTTGGAGAAATGTGTTTTTTGGGGGGAAGAAGTTAGAGAAAAATCAACTGGTCCTTGTGACCATGATTATGGTTTTCTTGTCCACCATCCTCCTCCACTCAGATGCATATCAATATACACCCTAACATCTGCATGTAGCCCGCTGGATGCAATATACTCCGGACATTTTCATAATTATTCTTTTCAGGAGTCATCAGGGTCTTATATAAGGAAATGTAAGTGACAGACATTTAAAATGGCTTTTAAATCATGTGGTATAGCGGAGGCCCTTTCAGAAATAATTGTGTCAAACTGGTTTTCACCTTTTGCCAATCAATTTGCACACTTATTCATAAACTGACGACTGTCCATCAAAAGGGAGCGCTGCCTTTTAATATACATGCTTGCATTTTAATGGGCTACTTTAGCAACAATGCTGCAGACAACAATTTGACTCCATGTAATATTCACAAGAAAAATGATGATACCTACTCTTTGGTAAGCATGCTCAGACATGCTCAGAGCTCAACCCACACACACACAACACACTCACACGCAGACATGCACGTACACACACACACACACACATAGGGAGAGAGAGAGATACACACACATAGGCACTCTGTTTGTTGTTAAGTGGTGGCCTAAGTCAGCGTAATCACAGTCACTTTGTTACACGGTTCGTAAATGATTTAAAACTAGATTTCATGCATGCTTTCATACTAATTCACTCTCATTTTTTCATTTTGGTTGGAGAAACTCTGAAAATAATCAAGATTTACTCCATTCTCCAATTAAGCTTCTAAACAGGACTAAGAAAAGGGACTCTATTCATTTTCTTTTGATTAAAATTATCGCAGACACGCGTGGAGCTTTGGGGTTTATATATTAAATGCATCATTTCATAATTATATAGAATATATCGATTTTTTTTAAAATAGGATACTGGGCAAAATGGTGACTTTAATTAGATCGGTGTGTAAGATATCTCCAGGGTGTGATAAAACAATGTTAAATATCTCACAATGGATGTAATATATGTTCAAACACATAATGAAACACAAATAAGGCCTCATTTTGTCATGCTCCTATTTGTTGAAACATCCCCCTATGTATTACTGCAATGTGATAATTATATTGAAAATACATGTATGATCAGGGGAGAACATATTTAGGTGCGAAATATGATACACCCTGTCCCCCCAACCTATTTCGGAGCATACGTTATCATATTATTACATTACTGAGTCGTCGCACAGGAACAAACGTATCACATATGGTAGGAACAGTCTCACTTTCCTTAAAGGCGTTGTGTTTATCCACCTACAAAAACACACCTGCACGTCTGCATGCATGCATTCCCACACACACACACACACACAATACCCCTCAATGAATGAGCAAATGTGTTAACTAAGAAAAAAAGGCCAGAAAGGTCCCTGGGAGCATAATATCCAGGCAACGATGAGCTAAGAGCAAAGATTACTCACTGATGTTAAAGAGCACTTGGCTGAAACGAAGGCATTTACAACCAGAGCAATAATGGAGGAAATAAATGTGCTCTAAACACATGACTTTGCCAAGCAAACAATGCCTGCAGTCTTGTTGAAAATTACAGTTGCTAATTTGAAATGAAACACAAACAGTGGCGTGTTTGTTTCAAACCTCCATTATAATTCTCTGCATAGATCCCTCCTTTGCTATATATAAAGTATGTAAATGCTAGCTGCGGAAGTCAAATACATCAAATGAACGTTGACAGCTGAATTATAACCGGAGCTGAATGCGTCAGTCTTTTGTTTTAACTCAAAGAATGGAGCATTTTTAAAACTCACAATGGCTTTAATCAAATTCTCAAGGTTGTTCAGTTTTGGCATTGTATTAGTTTAATAGTTTCTGGTTCGCCGTTGACGTTAATGACACATTCCTATGTAAATATAATGTGCCTCTGAGAAGCCATCAAAACATTTTAAGGTCCAATGAATACGGTTGCATTTTTCCTTTTTCTTCATACTGAAATCTCTTTTTATTTAGCAATCTGCGCCACGCTTACAGAAATAATAAAAATGGCTGATTGATTAATGGAGAGTTTAAGGTAGTGATGCAAAGCATTCATACAAACAACTTGGGCGAAAGAGAGGTATGATGAGGCGAGAGAGAAAGGTTGCCCTCCACCTCTCCAAGCTCCTCATTGACTTGGAATGACTCCCCATCCCATCCCACCCCCACCCTCCTCTATATCCCATGTATGGTTTAGGGGCCTTTGGCAAGATTCATCACCCACTATTGAGAGATAATAAACCGCACAGTTTCTCAGTTTTCAAAGACTGATGAAACCATTTAGAGTAATATACCAGAATACACGAATGTCTCTATCATTTTTGGGGGCTTCATAATATGTCGCTATCTTGAAAGAAAAATGTATGTGTGGAGATCTCAGTTCATATCTTGAGCATTGATGATAGGCCTTCTTTTGTAAATATTAATTTCTTATTTCTTATTTCTTTTTGGGGGGATAAAAAAAAGACGCACTGCTTCTTGACACGGTGCCGCTTAACCCGGAAGCCAACTGCACCAATGTGTTAGAGGAAACACCGTACACCTGGCGACCGTGTCAGCGTGCACTGCGCCCGGCCCGCCACAGGAGTCGCTGGGCCAATTGTGCGTCGCATCATGGTACTGCATCTCCCGGTCGCGGCCGGCTGTGACACAGCCCGGAATTGAACCATGATCTGTAGTGATTGCGATGCGCCACTCGGGAGGCCCCTGATCTCTGGCATACCCTGTGTCTCTTAGTTACTGTTATAACAAGGCAACAGGGTAGAATACTTTTCCACTAGAGTGAATGAGAGAGAAGAAGATTGAGAGAGACAAATATCTAAGGAAAAAACATGAGGCAGTTTAAAATGTTTCTAAAGACAAGTATTCAAGTAATTCAGCCTTTAAACCTATCACCTATGCAAATATCAATTAGGATTTACAATGGAGAATGTGTGTTTCATTCTATCTCCTTTCTTTGTGTTGTTTTTGTTGCATTGTGTGTGGCCTGAAAATAAATAAAAAATCTCCAAATCAATCAATGTTCACCTGATAGTCTATTGTTCTGTCTCTCTTTTAATGTGTCATTATTATTTATCTACAGAATGCGCTCCAGCTCAAGCTGAATCTACAGTAAAGGAGAGGTACGTGTCAAACAAATACAGCACACAGAAATATTTTATTCATGTGGATCGTATAATAGGTTTATTTGTGTAGTTACCTCAAATTAGGATCTCAGAGGAAAAGGGGAGTGTCGTAAGGGTAATGGCCTTACATTTGAACGTCGGAGTATCTCTTTTCATTTATCAACTGTATTTATCTGAGAAGGCTGACAGAGGTGAAAAACTATTGTTTTAGCCTCTTATTTCTCACAAAGTAGGCCCAAAACTAGTACTTAGACACCTTTGAATGGCGTTCCAAATGAATTATCCTGTCCAGGTAACTGAAAACACCAGTCCTGCCAGCCCTGCCAAACAACAGAAATAAAAAACACAAAGTAGGTTATATCAGATTCCCACCACTCGTCACACACACATATGTTTGCTTGCATTGTCTTCTCTGTGCTCTGGGGTGTTATATTTGCTTGGTTGGGAAAAACAATCTGATTTGAAAACAACAATATGACAAATTCACCCCCCTTACCCCCCTTTTAATTTACAATGCAAAGTTTAAAAATAAACAGTGAGGACTCAATTTACCGTGGTTTTCAGGCGGAACCCCTAATCCCCTCCCCTCCTCGTCTTCTGCTCGGGGACCTGGATTTTCCACTGGGAGACTGTGGCCCCTTCTTGGGAGAGATAGGTGGGCAGAGTGGAGGGCCATTTCACACAACACACAGCACCCCCGGGCCCCAAGCCGCCCTGCTCTGATACAGCGCAGGCAGCACACTAATCACACAAACAAGCAGGAAACTCTGGTGCACGCTTATGTGGAGAGGAAAAACTTAAACACAAACAAAGGGGAGTTGGTTAGACACGGATCTCCATGCAGAAACAGGACTTAGAGAACAAAGGGTGACATGAATAGGTGAGAAACAAACTGGGATGTGGTTGCTACTGTGCCTCAAAGCCATTCTGAGGCTTAAACCCTCTCATCACCATCACTCTCTCCACAAGGGTTTCAGGTGTTCTTATTGTATGACCAATGAAATGGAGACACGTAGTCACTGTGCCATGTCTATTTGTCCTCTGTCTTCCTCTGTAGGCCGACCTTTCTCCACTTTCAAGAGCACAATAGTATTACATTTGGAAGACAACTGACAGCTGTTTACCTTGATGCTCAGCAGTGTTTTTGTTTTCCAAGTTAACCACGCAAAGTGGCGTCCTGATGTGAGTGAGCACACCAGACCTGTCTGATTCCTGGAACCCCTACCAGCTCCAAAACAAGCCTCCCTCCCTCCCCAGGAGCCTGCCGTCCACCCCAGTGGGAGGCTATCTACCTGCTGAACAGCCCCGCGCAGCAGGGGGCCCAGGGTATGATGAGGAGCCCCCCTTCCTCCCATCACCACCCCCCACTGCACACCAAGCTAGTCTGACAGACTTTTGGAAGGGAGGAGATGACGTGGGGAGAGAGATCGTAAAATAAACAGAGAGAGTGAGAGGGGGATTAGAACAAGGGGATGACGGAGTGAGATGGATAAAGAGAGAGTATACATTTAGAATGTATTGCTGAACAATGATACTGTGTTATACAGAGCTCTGTTAGAGGGGTCCAGCCTTGGAGATAAAGATATACCTTGGTCACTTTTAAAATGATGTTGTGAAAACAAGGCATCGTTGCTGCAATACCCCAGTTTAAGCACTAACTCAGAAATGTTGTGTATTTGCAGCCTGATTACAGTGTCCTATCTTCTTCATAGTAGGGGGGATTTTCAATTTGACATTTCAAGAACAAACACAAAGCTCAATTGGGTGGCATAGTTGTCCATTGTTCTTTTTAAGATAAAACTTCTGCTCATGTGGATGTTAAGTCTTCCCGGGTAGCTTTTGTGCGTGCATGTGTGTGTGCTGCCTGTGTGTGTCTACAAGCCCCATTCCGATAGACCTCAGTCCAACGTTTCTGGTGGCCCATGGCCACAACCAGAGCTCTAATAGTGCATGGGAGTCATACATGCAGCAGTGTGGCGCCCCCTTATCTGACGAGACAGCACGGTAAGCTCGGATTAGCATCTATGTCTGGGAAAGTGGACTTCTGCTTTGGACAATGGTGAGAGGAGGGCCCAGGCAGGATGGGAGATATGGGGATGGACAGGGATGGAGCGATGTCAGAAAGCCAATAGACTTGATAGAGAGATCGCTTTCATTCCGTCTTCTGTTGTTGCCTTTGCCTTTTCTCCTCCTTTCCTTTGAGTTGTTTAGTCTTCTGGCCGCGGTGACAAGTTGCATGACGGCAATATGTTGCCTACTTGGAAGAGGACTTTTTGGTGGTCTGTCATGTGGACGACACTTCAAACCCCTGAAACATCACACTCATGGAGAGGGCTAAGTGGCCCTGTTTTTGAAGTCTTTCTTTGAAATAAGCGAGGCAATCCCCTTGGCCCAGGGATCATATTCTATTTACATTCCCCTTGCCAGCGACAGAGGCGACGCTGGCCAAATTCACAAAAGAAGATCCACATTGGAAAATCCGGCTAATCCCTGATTGAAAGTTCATGTGTTGGCTTCGATGTATGAGCTCTGGCAGATTTTCCCAGGAAAGAAGAATACTTTTTACATTTTTTTTTTACTGGAATCTTTTGGTGAAAAGGAAGCCACCTTTCCAGGCATACGTAGTCAATGTCAGTGGTCAATACCCATGTCCATTTTTGTTAAAGAGAAGCCTTTCAAAATGTCAAAATCAAAGGCAGGAGATGTGTCTCTTACCCCTAGTAGAAGAGAGGTAACGTCTTCCAGGAGGTAACACAGCAGTCCAGCTCAACGAGGCCGTCAGGAGGTAACACAGCAGTCCAGCTCAACGAGGCCGTCAGGAGGTAACACAGCAGTCCAGCTCAACGAGGCCGTCAGGAGGTAACACAGCAGTCCAGCTCAACGAGGCCGTCAGGAGGTAACACAGCAGTCCAGCTCAACGAGGCCGTCAGGAGGTCATTGACAGTCCAGGACTGCTTGTCCACCTCCTAACTTGTTATATTTCTTTCTCTCTCTGTTCCTCTCTTTCTGTCTTTCTCTCTGTGTCTCTCTCTCTCTCATGGTCTCTCTCTCTCTTTCCCTCTCTTCCAGGGGTGGTGGCTATGGCTAGAGTGTCTGCACAGATGGCTGGCCAGCTTGCCTTTAGGGGAAGGCTCCACAGCTTAAACTTCTTGATTTTTCTGTTCTTCGGCAAAACTTTAGCCTGCAACTTTTGATGCCGCCTGGCGCGGCTTTATCTCGGCGTACATGTGAGGGATAGCGGGGTCCTCCGAGGAGCTGTGGTTGGAAGCTAAAATGCCCGGGCTCTATGGCTCTGTGTACTGCTGCATCAATGAGGCCATCAGTGAAACTCACACATACAGTAGCCGACTCTACCAGCTCTCAGAACCGTGGGTCACTGGGGTGTTGTATGGACTTGGAGGAGATTTTTGGGACTATAACTTCCCTCCCTCCTGTCCCCTTCTCTAAAGCACTGACTTACTGGTACAACGGGAGGGAGGTCTCCCATTCTGAGGGGGTTGGATTGATGCTGCTTTTAGAGAAGTTAGAGCCAGGATCTAAGGCTTCGACAGTCCACATCATACAAATGTACTTGACAACTTGAAATGGGCATTTCATTTCATGATCAACATTTTGTTCCATGCTTATTATAGTGCTACATTGAGGCTAATTTAATTCGAGAAGAAAGCAGGGGTTAACAGAGATACAGTGGTATTGATGCCTTCTATGGTGTTTGACCCAGTGACTGTGCTATATTACCACTCCACATACCGTGCTCTGGAACTGAGTCATCCTCAACAGCGATCCTTAATGGCTCGTTGTACTTAAAGCTGTTCACTAGACAAGTGCCACTGTCAACCATGGCCCTCTTGTGTAACAGACCAGTCAAGCAACTTGACCTGTGTCAAGTGAACACCTGATACTGCTAGCCCTGCTTTTAGTGTCCTTTCAGACCATAGAGTTAGTGATAGTTCTCATCTGGAATGAAAGGTAGCCTCAGAGAAATATAGGCATGTTCTCTATGGCTGTTCTCTGTACCTCCTGAGCTATGGAGATAAGGACATTTTCCTGGATAGGTACTGTAGATTCAAATAATCCTTCACTATGTGTTCTTGATTTTACATTTCAACACCTGTAAGTGTGCTGTGCACTAGCAAGTGTGTAATTCAATCTAAAGCTACTGTAATCTCTCTGTAAAGAAGACATAAGTAGACATGGCTCTGTGTGCCTGGTTTTCGTAAAAGGACCGGAGGGTCATTATATTGTCTTGGATAGTAGTGGGTTTCAAATATTTTGTCATAGTTTTATTGTGGTGGTTGTCTTGTGGAGGATGGCTATATGGGAATTACATTCACCTTCACCTTCAGACACACACTAGCAATTACTCATAAAATTCTAATTATACGGAGAGATTATAACATTTTTAAATATGATTGGAATATTTAATACACTTAAAAGTTGTATGTGCCAGCACAGGACATATTTTTATAGCATCATAATTAAGCTGAGAACGGATTTATCGTCAACGTGCTTCAAGCATAACCTAATTCTAATTTTCAGGAAACAGCTGTGAATAGTTTATATTAAACTCATGTTATGGTTATTTTATGTGGCCTTTTCTGTCTGTTTCTCAGGCATCTCCGAGTAGTGGAAACAGACCCACCTCTGAGGGAGTCAAGCACCCTTTTCAAATGTCATAGTCAGAGTTGAAAAGGATTTCAGACTTTTGTCACAGGAGCAAATTGGGCGCCTGCGATAAGGCAAGATGTCCTTTCTCTCCCTAACGAAGAGCAGTGAAGCACGAGGTGTCCCAGGGTAAATAATAGAGGCATCTCTATCTTTCTTTCTCTTGCTCTCTCTCTCTTTTATCCTTCCTCTCTTTCTGTTCATCTCTCTCTCTCTCTCTCTCTTTCTGTTCATCTCTCTCTCTCTCTCTCTCTCTCTCTCTCTCTCTCTCTCTCTCTCTCTCTCTCTCTCTCTCTCTCTCTCTGTACCTCTGTACCTCTGTACCTCTGTACCTCTGTACCTCTGTCCCTGTCCCTGTGCAATGTCACAGCACTGAGAAACCTGAAAGGCAATCTTATTTGCCCGTGTGTTGAGCCTAAGAGGGAGTGTAAGTTTTCTGCGAGGGCACATAGAGGGTGTGGGAGTGATTGCCCTTACAGAATGTAGAACAATATGAGCATGCAGTCAGTCACTCCGTCTCTCTGGCTGGGCTCAGAGGTATTTTGCAGGTGCTGTAGAAAAGGACCCTTCTGCAGCAATGTGCCTTGTCTTGGATGGATCCTGACAAAGCCTCGTCTTTGGGTGCCAGATGGACCCATGCATTCCCCATACTCTTGCGCAGCTAAGACCTAGGCTTTTCTCCCCTTTTTTTTCTACAAAAGAAAAGCGCTTTGGCTGAAAGAAAACCACAGCTGAATTTTATGGTGCCGCTTCTTTTGCCAAGCTGATTTTACAATTCAAAGGACGAAGTGCATGGAAATGCTGTTTCGGCTGCGTGGTCGATACGCTTTTGATGCACGTTTGAATTGGCAGATATATCTGCCACACTAATATTTCTCTACTCAGTGGGAAATCTTGATGAAATCCAGAACCGCACAGAAATGCTAAAACGCAGCTCAGTATGTTGTAAGAGCAGATCTTCTCCAGTCTAATTCCTATAAGGCCTAAATAGGGTGACAGCGTTGTCAGCGCAAACGTGATCCTGCTGTGTTTCCGACTTATCACACGGCTGTGCAGTGTAATAAAACAGACACACAAACACTCTCAGAGACACAAACACACACACACAGACGTTGCCATAAACTGACGGTCAAAACCAGACATTTTTATACCAGCCAACCTAAAGTCTTTATTGCTCTCCTCTCTACCTTAACAATGTGTACAGGCAGTATGCCTTGGAGACCCGATTAAACAGATCGCTCCACAGCTACTGCTCTAAGAGCATGGCTAGTTCTCACTGTTTGGATTGCAACATATCCCAATTCCCGTAGTCCTGACCTTCACATTATCGTATGGGGTGCATTCAGAAAGTATTCAGACCCACTGACTTTGTTTTTTACACATTTTCTTACATTACAGCCTTATTCTAAAATGGATGAAATCAAATAAAATCCTCACCAATCAACACACAATACCCCATAATGACAAAGCAAAAAACAGGTTTTAGAAATATTTCCTAATTTATTAGAAATAAAAAACAAAAATACATTATTTCCATAAGTATTCAGACCCTTTGCTTTGAGACTCGAAATTGAGCTCAGGTGCATCCTGTTTCCATTGATCATCCTTGAGATGTTTCTACAACTTGATTGGAGTCCACCTGTGGTAAATTCAATTGATTAGACATGATTTGGAAAGGCACACACCTGTCTATATAAGGTCCCACAGTTGACAGTGCACGTCAGAGCAAAAACCAAGCCACGAGGTCAAAGAAATTGTCCGTAGTGCTCCGAGACAGGATTGTGTCGAGGCACAGATCTGGGGAAGGGTACCAAAAAATGTCTGAAGCATTGAAGGACCCCAAAAACACAGTGGTTTCCATCATTCTTAAATGTAAGACGTTTGGAAACACCAAGACTCTTCCCAGAGCTCGCCGCCTGGCCAAACTGAGCAATCGGGGGAGAAGGGCCTTGGTCAGGGAGGTGACCAAGAACCCAATGGTCACTCTGACAGAGATGAAAACTCCAGAGTGCTCAGGACCTCAGACTGGGGTGAAGGTTCACCTTCCAGCAGGACAACAATCCTAAGCACACAGCCAAGACAACGCAGGAGTGACTTCAGGACAAGTCTCTGAATGTCCTTGAGTGGCCCAGCCAGAGCCCGGTCTTGAACCCGATCGAACATCTCTGGAGAGACCTGAAAATAGCTGCGCAGTGACGTTTCCCATCCAACCTGACAGAGCTTGAGAGGATCTGCTGAGAAGAATGGGAGAAACTCCCCAAATACAGGTGTGCCAAGCTTGTAGCGCCATACCCAAGAAGACTCAAGGCTGTAATCGCTGCCAAAGGTGCTTCAACAAGGTACTGGGTAAAGGGTCTGAATACTTATGTAAATTTGTTTTTTTGCTTTGTCATAATGGTCTATTGTGTGTAGATTGATGAGAGGGAAAAACGATTTAATCCATTTTAGAATAAGGCTGTAACAAAATATGGAAAAAGTCAAGAGGTCTGAATACTTTCCGAATGCACTGTATGATATGTGCTTGGAGGTCCCCTTCTCCCCAAACCATCCTTAAAAACATTTCAACAGCCCTCCGAGGGCCTGATGGCATCCATTTGTATGAGGGTACATTTTAAGGTAGTCCCTATGTCCTCTCAAACAGTATTGAAGTCATACCTGCCAGATTCAACTACTTCAAACGCAGTCGCCTATCTCACCCCTGTATCTCCCGCTCCCTAACCCCTGCCCACTGCTAGTTTAGTTATGGATTTGATCAGCACAAGAATAAGTATTGTGTGTTTTAGAGAGAAAGAATGAATATTGGCGTGTGTAAATGTTTCAGCTAAACAGCTTCCACATCGGTCAACCAACTGCCACATCCATCAAGGCAAACCCATTTTAGTGAGTTCCACAGCGACATGTTATCAGACAGGCGTGGTCACTCAGGCCCAAAGTCACAGCGTCATATCAGCGGGGATATGAAGCACAGCCAAGGAGAGGGCCGGGCCGTCTCTGGGTTAATCTCCCTGTTTTTATATCTTAAACACCTTCGACTAAGCAGAGTCCCACGGTAGGCTACATTCTTTCAGTTAAAGAAAGAAAACGTGAAATATTATTCTGAATACATAATTTGAGCTGTGTAACTCAGGCATAAAAGGTAGCTTAAATCACACTACCCATGCAAACTCCTTCATTAATATTACAGGGACCATTCTTTGAGTTCATTTGGTTTCTCAATTTGAGCGAGGACAAACGTTGCAAGAGTAAGGAATTATAAGGTGTGCAAATCACATTTTAGGTTTCAGGGGACAAAAGAACAGCTAAACTGCATGAACCTTTGTCCCGCCATGGCTTCTTCAACATTCAATGTTAAACTAAGCTCTAATTTCCCTATATGACTTCCTCCTGTTTCTAACCAACTGAAATACATGGCGTCCGAATGCTCCATATGGTTGTATTTACAAAACAATAGTGGCACAATGTCGTTTCATAATGTTAACATTTTTAGTATTGCCTTGTTCTGTATGAAGAGAAAAAACACACATTTACGTAGCGTTTATATGGGTCTTGCTGTTAGCACTGTGTTTGAAAGACTTTAGATTGTCTGTACCAGGAATAAATGGTATTTATGAAATATTTTCTTTCTTGCTGGGTATTAAAAAAAAGCTGATCGGCTAGTCAGTGAAAGTAAGAAACTGATTTCACATTTTGCCTGCTGGAAAAGCAAGTGAAGATGCCAACGAGTCTGTGAACATCCAGTAATGGAGGCCGTAAGTGTAGCAGATAACTGTGTCAATGCTACTGTTGTCAACTTGACTATTTTTCACATACAATATCCATCGGGAACCATCTGACGTTTCTCTGGATGGAGGTTCTTCATGCACAGATATAACTTATGTGTGATGTGAGGTTGTTTAAACTAAGAAACAGAGAGGGGCGGCAAGACATAGATGAAGAACGAGTGAGAGGAGAAAGCTTTTGTTTGGAAAAGAAAGGCTTATTGTTGCTAAAGTGGAGCAATACTTACTCATAACTTTTGGTGGAGAGAGATGGAGAGACTCATGCAGGGGCATAGGTCAAATGACCTGTGTGTGTTTTGGTCTTATTGTTAATTGAATTAAACTAATGGGTTTAGAAGTATGCTGTGTTTCCTGGTGCTTTTCAGGCCTATGCTTTTTTCTCTTCACATGGGGGAGGTAGTCTGCCACAGTTAACAAATGTAAAAGTATCAGTTTTATTGATACGTGTGTGTGTGTGTGTATGTGCAAAAATTAATCAAAGCGGGGGCGATGATGAACAGTTTCTGTAGAATTCTGTCAAAGGTTAAGAGCTAGTTATTTTTAAGAATGACATGAATCTCGGAGAGACAGTGATTGCCTAAATGACCACTGTAATTACCAATTACTTCTTGAAGCAGAGAATATATTCACGGCATGTAGCCCGCTAAATACAGACAGGCATTAGCCCATTTACGTACTAATGCACATCATTTAGATCCTGAAAAGGGCAGATGGGAACACAATGGAAGATATAATAGATACCGTCTAATATCATTCCAAAAAGAATATTGGATTCATTGGAGATGAATATTACTTTGTGTCAGATTGTTTTTCCATAAAAAGTTCAAAATATATTTCATCTCTCTCTCTCCTTTCTCCTTTTGTAACCCGCTTTACTACTGTGATCATTAACATGGGTATTGCTACAGTAAAGTGAGATCCAGCTAAACAGAGCAGATTACTGTTGTGTGTGTTACTGGCCGTTATCCTCGCCTCTGCATTAAAAGACAATGCATATTAGACAAACTTCACAAAACTAGTGGTGAAGTCGGAAGCCCTCACACTAGTTACTGCATGTTGTTTAGTCTGTGGCGTACAGCTAAGCAGTTCCAACTTCTGTGCCGGAAAGCAGACTACAAATCAGAGAGAATCCGTTGTAGTATCAAGACTCGTTTAGTTTTCTCTTTGTCAACCAACCACACTCCAAACCATTGAAGACAGAACGAGGAAAGTCGAGACAAAAGCAGAGGGGGGAAAAGTTGATGACAAGCCTGACTGGCGAAAGGATTTTGACTAAACTAGACATAAACTGCAAAGCTCTGCATCTTCACAGGAACTTGTAAAATCTCATAAATAAGTAAGACTAAATGACAAAGACGGAGTGCACAAACAAAAGTGGTGTACAAGAGAGAGTGTGGGATGTTTTTGGGGGTTGGGATAATGAGTTATATTTTTGCTTCTTCTCTCAACCCCCTTCTCTCTCTCTTTCAGACACTGTTCCCTTTCTCTCTTCCTCATTCTCCTCCTCCTCTCCTGTTCCCTCTCTCCATGTCACCTCCAGTGTCAGTCTTGTGAGACGCTCCCTGGCAGGATAATAGGGACACATATTTGCTCTCGATGTAATCTCGTCTTCCCTCCATCTGATAAATACTTTGAGTGGAAGCTGATTATTGTAGTTGGCTGTGAGTTTCAAAGGGAAGGTGGTGAATGGGGGGAGTGTGTTTTCTATCCAAACTTTGAACGGGTGACATCATCTCCCCCTTTGCAAAGTCATGTCCGCGGCTGCCCGCGTCCCGCTTGAAAGGGATTAGCTTATTCCATGTGGAGTTTTCTTGAACGAGCGTTGGCACTACACAGAAAGCAAATCCATAGGGGCGAGAGATTCACATTGTAATGGTAGTAATAGCTTGGGGGGGGGGGGGGACACTTGCTTACAGCCGTTGAAAAGCCGCCCTATGTCCCACACCCCTTCATCCATTGCCCAATTACAGAATGTTTTAGGATTGAAATGAAACAGGATATTTTTAAGTAGAGGAAACAAAGTGACTGTGTGATGTTGACTGTTTATTTCTTCCAAATGTCCCTGTCATCTCTTGCCAAAGCAGTTTAGCAGCACCATTGTCACTCCTCACTTTGCCACTGGCTCCACTGTGACATCTTTTTGCTTAAAACAATACCTGCCGTTTTACAACAGAAGCACTTTTTCAGCTGTCTTGGCGTCATCACTTTATCTTTTTTTTGTGTACTGAGCCTTTTTTTCCATGTGATGTTGGCAGTTTTCTTTAATACTTAATGTTGCAGTGAAATGAGGTGACTTACTTCTAAACATCCCAAAGGAGGGTTTCTCTCTCATTGTGACCCTGATTTAGGAAAGGGTTGAAACCCTTCTCAGATGAATGGCGTCATTAGATAATGGAGGTCAAAAGTGACTTTCAACCTGAAAAAGAGATGAGCACAAGGACAATCATGCCATTAAGAACAACCAAAATACCAAAAGAAGAAAGCAACATTCTTCAGTAGCAGTATGGCTATTAAGGCATGGCATTTGAATGACACATTGATGGCCACAACGCGTGTGTCGAATGCCAAGAGTCCAGAAGATGGAACCAGTCTGGTTTGGAGCAGGCCAAACGCTTAGCGGGGAGTCCACAAACTGCTTAGAGCTGACATTTTGTGTGTCTCCAGGAGGTAAGTAAACAGGGATAGGCAGACATTCAACCCCCCCCCCCCGAAACTCCCAATCTCCATCGATCACATTTAATTGTTTTTCCATTGGTGATGTTGAAGATAACATACATTTTCCCTTTACACTATAACTGGCGTTGTGAGAACAGACCCTGTCTTCTCTTTGACTCAGGCAGTAGGGCTAGAAAATTGCTGATGTACTGTATTGTTTTTAGTCTGATGAGTTTAGAGTTCATTGAATGGGACCAGGTTCTTGTTAAATCACAGAAACTGATTGCTTTTATGTTCTACTGCACTGACTTTTCTATTTCCGCCTAAATAAATAAATAACCTGGCAATACGAAGGGTATGAGAGGGTGAACTCGACATGATTCCAGTCAAGTCGACAGAATATTAGAACATGTGCATTGTTTTACCATGAAACAGATCATTAAAATCAAACAAATGGATCTTCGCTTTGTTGTAATCTCACAACACTGTACTTGTCCCCAGACTATCCAACTCCAGGGCGGATGATGGAGGGAAAATAGAATAAAAGACAGCGAGGGACATTCCATACCCCCATAGGCTTGATGGGCAAAGGTACCATTTACAAAGCTAATGGAATAGAAACATTATATTGTAATTCCATTGACTTGACTCATATTGCAGTTCAACTCACATTTTGAGATCGACAAAGTTGGATCTCTTTGGTCAACATCCAAACAAAACTGTAGAGCGACTGGGTACCGACCAGCTTCCATGACTTCCTCGATGATATGTTCATATGAAATTATGCCGCATGCCATGAAAGCAATATAGGCTTAACAAGAACTCATTGTTTTATGCTGTTGCTCACCATGTGTCATTGACTTTTATGCCTTATAAATACCGTTGATATACTAAATTGCTCTGATACTGTCACGTTTATATACTGTATATAGGAAAATATGAAAAAGGCTCACTCGGGTTTGGAGTTGTACGATGACGAGTCTTGCTCGTTTCACTCAGGGCACTTTGTGTTGATAGCTTACTGTGCAGACGAGAGACGTGTGGTGCTTGAAATAATTGTTCCTTTCGTAGTAGGAAAGGCCATATCAATTAATAATAAATTGCCCTCTTAGTTATTATGCCACTGCACAGTGGTTGGTCAGCCATTAAACGTGGTTTTCCCCTATCCCTTTTTCAACTTTTGCGGAATAACTGAGGGTATTTACGCCCGTTTAATAAGCATTTCGTATCAGCTACTTTAGCCAATGCGCTTATTCATGAGTTACATTTACATTTAAGTCATTTAGCAGACGCTCTTATCCAGAGCGACTTACAAATTGGACAAGTCAGTTAAGAACAAATTCTTATTTACAATGACGGCCTACGAACAGTGGGTTAACTGCCTTGTTCAGGGGCAGAACGACAGATTTGTACCTTGTCAGCTCGGGGATTTGAACTTGCAACCTTTCAGTTACTAGACCAACGCTCAAACCACTAGGCTACCCTGCCGCCCCAGTTGTTGCGGAAGTTGTTGCGGAACATATGTGTGTGTGGGGAGAGAGGTGTATTTGAAATGAACACAGAGGAATCTATTCACATCCAAGTTCAAACAATTCTTTGTGGATCATATGCTTTCCCGATTGTACAAATCTAACAGTTGGGTGATAGGTGAATTTCTCACGTTGTCTTTTTTTATGCATGCAGATAGGCATACCACTGCTAGAGAAATAAAGAATTTGGCTAAATCCTCCACCGAACTCTTTTAATAGAGCCCGTGAGGGAAAATACTGTATTTGTCTGAAATATTTAGGGGAAGGCCAGTGGCTAGACACCAGGTTTGAATGAAGAGATGTCTTGTCTCACTTCACTCCTCTCTTGAGCACACACCCACTACACACCCATGTGCTCCTCATCCCTCATTCCATTTAGACATAAAGACGGTTTGGTCTTTACAGAGAGTGTGGTTTGGTCGGTTTGGTCTTTACCCACCATACATAAAAGTGAGACTTCCAGATTGAACGCTGTCTTCTCATACAGTATACGGCAAATGCATACACCCACACCCAAATGTTGCATTTGCTCATATATCAAAAAGAGCTTGGATTGGAGCAGTGAAGTGATTATTTGGATTAATGGAGACATGTTGAGCTGTGGTGCCGGCGACCTCTGACCTCAGTGATTCTCTGTGAATACGTGTGAAGATGGGGCCCAGGGGCTCAGTCCGTGTGGGAGGAGACAGGAGAGCAGGGTGGATAGATGAGGTGTTTCTAATTGTCAAAACAATAGGCTCATCTGCTCAACTTAAACCCTGTATTACTGGAGGTGTAGAGAGGTTAAACCGAGATAGGACTGAGTGTGTAAAAGAGAAGATGTCGCTCTTTGCTCTTTCCAACAGGACAGGCAGTAGGGGATCTCTGAGCAGCTATCCAGTTAGGAAGCATGTGATCTGGTATGTATCAGAGCACCACTAGGACTTTGGTCACGATGCCAGCCAACGTCGCTCAGTAGATCCAACATGCTGCTACTACTTTGACACATAGAGTGGTTGAGTTCACATCACGCACATTGGATTTTTAATCTCAAGTACTCACCAGCCAAACGACATCTGTTTCAAAACGTGGGATAGTATTTCCTGTTTCGACTCAAGGAGACCCCCCCCCCCCCCCCCCCATTCAAAAAACATTCATCCACATATTCGTACATTGTGCAGTATTTACAAATTCATAAGAATTCAAATATTCTGAATAAAATGTAGCAAACAGAGGAGCAGCCATAAGCATGAAAATACATCAGATTTATTCCTCCTGTCTTGTTTACTGGTTCACGGAACACTGGATGCAAACAGAATGCAAATGGATTTGATTGAATCAGGTGATGCAGAGGTAATTGTATTTGGAGAAATGTCCAAGATTTTTTGTAATCATTATCAGTAGGGGGGTTTCTTTATGAAATCCATCTTTAACAAAAGCTATCATCGCTCCAAAGGCTTGTGATCTTCCTTTGTCACTTGCGGATGCAGATGCGTCTTTAATTTCCTTTCAATTAAAAGTAAATATGCGGTTTTATTTTTTTCCCCACTGTGAAATCTAAACAAGAGGAGTCAACACGAGCAGACAGGTGAGGAATATTCATTTTTTTCCCTGATCTGATTCAACAGGCGCTGCTTGCCTCTCTCAATGCTTGTTCTCCCAGTGAGATCCACGACAGTGGAAAAGGAATACTTTTGAATAAATGTTTTAATGTCACCATAACTGGATAGGTGCAGTGAAATGTGTTGTTTTACAGGGTCAGCCATTACGGAGCTCGTGGAGCAAATTAGGGTTAAGTGCCTTGCTCAAGGGCGCATCAACAGATTTTTCACCTTGTCGGATCTAACCTCTGAGCTACCGGCTACCCGGTAATAACTGGACTATATGTATATATATATATATATATATATATTTAAAATAAAAAATAAAATAAAAATTACCACAAAACATAACCATCATACTGTACAGTGGGGCAAAAAAGTATTTAGTCAGCCACCAATTGTGCAAGTTCTCCCACTTAAAAAGATGAGAGAGGCCTGTAATTTTCATCATAGGTACACTTCAACTATGACAGACAAAATGAGGGGAAAAAATCCAGAAATTCACATTGTAGGATTTTTTATGAATTTATTTGCAAATTATGGTGGAAATTAAGTATTTGGTCAATAACAAAAGTTTATCTCAATACTTTGTTATATACCCTTTGTTGGCAATGACAGAGGTCAAATGTTTTCTGTAAGTCTTCACACGGTTTTCACACACTGTTGCTGGTATTTTGGCCCGTTCCTCCATGCAGATCTCCTCTAGAGCAGTGATGTTTTGGGGCTGTTGCTGGGCAACACGGACTTTCAACTCCCTCCAAAGATTTTCTATGGAGTTGAGATCTGGAGACTGGCTAGGACACTCCAGGACCTTGAAATGCTTCTTACGAAGCCACTCCTTCATTGCCCGGGCGGTGTGTTTGGGATCATTGTCATGCTGAAAGACCCAGCCACGTTTCATCTTCAATGCCCTTGCTGATGGAAGGAGGTTTTCACTCAAAATCTCACGATACATGGCCCCATTCATTCTCTCCTTTACACAGATCAGTTGTCCTGGTCCCTTTGCAGAAAAACAGCCCCAAAGCATGATGTTTCCCGTGTGGCTCAGTTGGTAGAGCATGGCGCTTGCAACGCCAGGGTTGTGGGTTCGATTCCCACGGGGGACCAGTACAAAAAAAGTATGAATGTATGTACTTGTAAGTCGCTCTGGATAAGAGCGTCTGCTAAATGACTTAAATGTAAATGTTTCCACCCCCATGCTTCACAGTAGGTATGGTGTTCTTTGGATGCAACTCAGCATTCTTTGTCCTCCAAACACGACGAGTTGAGTTTTTACCAAAAAGTTCTATTTTGGTTTCATCTGACCATATGACATTCTCCCAATCTTCTTCTGGATCATCCAAATGCTCTCTAGCAAACTTCGGTCGGGCCTGGAGATGTACTGGCTTAAGCAGGGGGACACGTCTGGCACTGCAGGATTTGAGTCCCTGGCGGCGTAGTGTGTTACTGATGGTAGGCTTTGTTACTTTGGTCCCAGCTCTCTGCAGGTCATTCACTAGGTCCCCCCGTGTGGTTCTGGGATTTTTGCTCACCGTTCTTGTGATCATTTTGACCCCACGGGGTGAGATCTTGCGTGGAGCCCCAGATCGAGGGAGATTATCAGTGGTCTTGTATGTCTTCCATTTCCTAATAATTGCTCCCACAGTTGATTTCTTCAAACCAAGCTGCTTACCTATTGCAGATTCAGTCTTCTCAGCCTGGTGCAGGTCTACAATTTTGTTTCTGGTGTCCTTTGACAGCTCTTTGGTCTTGGCCATAGTGGAGTTTGGAGTGTGACTGTTTGAGGTTGTGGACAGGTGTCTTTTATACTGTTCAAACAGATGCCATTAATACAGGTAACGAGTGGAGGACAGAGGAGCCTCTTAAAGAAGAGGTTACAGGTCTGTTAGAGCCAGAAATCTTGCTTGTTTGTAGATGTCCAAATACTTATTTTCCACCATAATTTGCAAATAAATTCATTAAAAATCCTACAATGTGATTTTCTGGAATATTTTTTCTCATTTTGTCTGTCATAGTTGAAGTGTACCTATGATGAAAATTACAGGCCTCTCTCATCTTGTTAAGTGGGAGAACTTGCACAATTGGTGGCTGACTAAATACTTTTTTGCCCCACTGTATATAACAGATTTTTTTTTTTGGTAAACCCACTGTGCTGTAGTATGTCCAGTTACCTCGCTATCCCACAGTAATTAAATGTCTGGACACACTTTCTATTCTGTCTTTGTTTTAAAGCACCCTGCTCTCTCCATGTTTGCCTCGTGCCAGTCTAAATCAAACCGTATCTATGTTCCACAGTCAGAAAAACAATGACACTATTCCATTTTTTTCATTTCACTTCAGGAAGGACACCAGTTCAGCTTAAGTAAAACTGAGTCAAGGCCTTGATTTAATATAAGTGATGTCATTACAGGGTCACATTTCAATGTGTAATATGATATAAATTTGGTTTCCCTGGGCCTTTCCAGGCTATACTCTTACTGTGCTTTTAAGCTCCTCTGTTTCTCTGTGTGCTTCACATGATAGATGGCCTCATCCCTTCCAAATGTTTTATTGCTTTTGTCATTAGCAGTGGTGGCAGAGGCACACTACTGTCATTTACTGCATATATCTGGGTCAACAAAAGGGAGTTGGAATGAAACTGCAGCTGAATGAGGCCTGGCTATGTGAGATTAGAAGAGTTGGATTGCAAAATGTATGAATGTACACAGATACACCAGCTTGTGGAAATGTATCCATCATTGTGAATCTAAAGACATGTATTTTCACCGGATTGGTTTTGAGTCACACTATCTCAAACTAACTAGCAAACAATGGGCTGTGACCTTTGACATGTCACCCTCTCAAAACCTAATCTCTCCTCAAGTAGAGTTAATATATATTCAATAGGCTTACCACATGATACACTGACAGAGAAAATACATTTAACTTGAGTTTTTTCCAACCCAAACTTACTCGGTGCTCATTTGTGTGCTGCGGAAAGGACTAGATGAAGGTGTGGAGAGTGAAGCGAGACAGAGAGATAGAAAATGAGGTTTTGGTTGTGGGAAACCCTTAGCAAGCACAACATACCATAATTGCTAGGATCTGACTGAATTTTTGGAGGGACTGTCTTTTGGATCATCCACCACCTTTTGTCTGTTTCTCTCCCAGTTGAAGTGGATGTGTAGCCCAAGGTGAGCTAGTGTGCTGAAGCTTCTCCTTCTTTGGTGTTATTTTGTGTTTTTGACCCGGCGCCGTCGGAAGAATTTGAAATAACCGATTTCCTGGTTGTTTTCAGCAAGGCCTCATGTAAAATGGATAGGGGTGGCACATTTATTGAAGTTTGATTTAAAGTGTTGGGCAAAAAAAAGAGATCTTGTCATAAATTATTTTACTCATATCCAACCCTGGAATGTATGTTGGATTGTTAAATAATGCATCACCTCACGCATAATTAGGACGACACCATTCTTTTTACTATGGGTGGTTCTTTACGATTTTTTAATGGATGCCGAGGACACCTGATTGATCTCAAGAAAACATTACCCCTCTGTAAATGGCAGCTAGTGTTTTAAATTCATGTTTCACTCTAAATGATATAGGTTATCATTTGAATGCTCATTATCATTTAGACACAAAATAAGCGAGGGTAATGTGTCCTAGAACACAAGCCACCAGCGTAATGTTGCACCCAATAATGTATGTATATATTTGCTTTCAGAGAGTGATTATTGCCATCCGGAATGTATGCTTTTTGATTCTAACGCAATGTGACAAAATGCAAAGAGCTGTAAATAAAGGAAAAATAAAGAATATTTCATGTGCTTTTTTTCCTTTCCTGAAGATAACACCTTTAGTGGAAGTGCCTAGGATCATTAATAAGCAGACAGGATGTATGGGTAATCTTCAGCTTTGAGCCATTACGCTACATTTATCTGTGACCCACGCACTTTATATTATTACAGTTAAAGTCCATGAAAGTGTGTTTCGACAAAGATGAAGGCATTACCTGCACAGAAACCCCAAGTGCTATTAGAGGTTTAGCCCTCGTGATGTGAACTGGATATTAAATATCCTTTATCTTACATTTCTCCCAGCCTCGGGTAAGCTGATATCTCACTTCGCCTTGCCTTATATTGCTATTGCTGCAATGAACACATTGATATCAATGGAGTGAGTTTGTCCCAGTCTGAAAAGATTATGGGAGCCATGCCTCCCTTAACAAAGTACAAGGGCTATATATAGCTACATGTATAAAGAGTGGTGGTAAGTAAGTAGGTTCTGAGATTGACTTAGTGACACAGTGAAGCGTCTAGCTGGATGAGTGACGGGGCAGTGCAGGCCATCCAGAGTTCCTCAGGGACAACACTCACCTGTATTTGATCTCTCCTCACTCCCTCTCCGCCAGTCCCACTACTTGTATTACTTTTCAAGGCCAATACCGTGCGCCAGCTAGGGAGCTAGTTTTAGCTGTAGCATCCTCCCTTGGGTACGGATGGAGGTTGATGAGATTAACCTATAGCGGTTTTCTTCTTCTCTATTACACTCCAAATTACACACATTTAAGGAAAAGACAGTGGAAATCATATAAGCAATCCTATTTAAAATCCTCTCCTTGGGGTGAAGAATGTGAAATTTGCTGAACCCCTCCCCTCTATCCATCCTTAGCTTATTGTTCCTCCTCGAGTTTTCCCGTTACCTTCGGGCTTCACCCTGTGTCGTAACCCCCCCCCCCCCCCCCATCGGGATGGCATGACCACATTCTTCTTCATTTTCTTCTATCATATAGTCTAATATACACCTGTAGGTCTGGCATTGTTGATCATGCTGATGATAGACCACTGTATGTGATTGTCCCATGACTGCAGACATCAATGCTGTATCATACTGTACATATAGGGGTATGTCTAATCCACTACATGGTCAGTTTAACAAAAGAGACAGACCTGCCACTTGATGTTCTATAGGCCAGCAGTGTGGGCTACTTGTTCTGTAGCTCCTCCCATAACAATGTGGGAAAAGCCCCACACAATCCAAGCCTTGCTACAGTGTGACTAACAAATGGGCGGACACGCATTATAAAGCGTTAGGGTGGTTGTGACGGAGCATGGGAAACCGGCTCATAACTTCCTGGGTATGAATAGCCCTGATGGATGTCACCAACGTCCAATTCAATTCTTCTTAAAAAGGAGAATCCGAGCTGCTTATTAAATATAAAAGAAATCAAACAAAACTCAGATGCCTTTATGCTTAAAAGTACTATGGACAAGCAAGAGTGTATCTCTGAATTATTCATGGTTTTGATGAGTGAGGTCAATAACAGAACCAATCCTCGTTATAATTGTTTGTAGTCCAGCGCAAAGGTCACTCGACAACTTCTCGGACGGGTCAAACCCCCCCTATCTGAATAAATAGTGAAGAGCGAACCATAATGCTGTTGTGTTTTGTGGTACGCAAATATTTGCTGTCCAGTTGCTGGAGGTTTTGATACACAGCTTCCTCTTTCCCTCTCCTCGCTTTCTCTGTCTCTCTCTCTCACACACATTCACTGCCAAATGAATGCACACATGCACACACATTTACACACACAAGCTTCTTTGAGGAAATTGGGACTGACAATCAACACCTGAATATGAGGAAACCCATCTCTATTTGAATATCTGTCTGCCCATTGAAACAGAACATCAACATACACTATATATACAAAAGTATGTGGACACCCTTTCAAATTAGGGTTGTCCACAAATTAGTTTGGCTATTTCAGCCGCACCCGTTGCTGACAGGAGTATAAAATCAAGAACACAGCCATGCAATCTCCGTAGACAAACATTGACAGTAGAATGGTCGAACTGAAGAGCTCAGTGACTTTCAACGTGGCACTGTCATAGGATGCCACCTTTACAACAAGTCAGTTTGTAAGATTTCTGCCCTGCTAGTTCTTCACCGGTCAACTGTAAGTGCTGTTATTGTGGAGTGGAAACATCTAGGAGCAACAACGGCTCAGCCGTGAAGTGGTAGGCCACACAAGCTAACAGAACGGGACCACCGAGTGCTGAAGCGTGTAGTGAGTTAAAACTGTCAGTCCTCGGTTGCAACACTCACTACCAAGTTCCAAACTGTCTCTGGAAGCAACGTCAAGCCAAGAACTGTTCGTCTGAAGTTTCAAAAATGGGTTTTCTAAGCTCCCCGCCATTGGACTCTGGAGCAGTGGAAACGCGTTCTCTGGAGTGATCAATCTCGCTTCACCATCCGGCAGTCCGTCGGATGAATCTGAGTTTGGAGAACGCTACCTGCCCGAAAGCATAGTGCCAACTGTAAAGTGTGGTGTGGTGTGGTAAAGTGTGGTGTAAGGTTCGGGCCCCTTAGTTCCAGTGAAGGGAAATCTTACCGCTACAGCTTACAATGACATTCTAGACTATTCTGTGCTTCCAACTTTGTGGCAACAGTTTGGGGAAGCCCCTTTCCTGTTTCAGCATGACAATGTCCCCGTGTACAAAGCGAGGTTCATACAGAATTTTTTTATCAAGATCGGTGTGGAATAATTTGACTGGCCTGCACAGAGCCCTGACCTCAACCCCATTGAACACCTGCGATCCAGGTCTAATCACCCAACATCAGTGCCCGACCTCACTAATGCTCTTGTGGCTGAATGGAAGCAAGTCCCAGCAGCAATGTTCCAACATCTAGTGGAAAGCCTTTCCCAGAAGAGTGGAGGCTGTTAAAGCAGCAAAGGGGGGACCAACTTCATATTAATGCCCATGATTTTGCAATGAGATGTTCGACAAGCAGGTGTCCACATACTTTTGGTCATGTAGAGTAGCAGCAGCACACACAAGCTGAGGAGGACCTAGAGGTGGTCATTGACCAAATGAATAAGAGACAAAATGTCAGATTTGATGGAAAAGTCTTCTCATTCCTTAAGTCTACCTCTAGTTGAACTTATCGTTCTCTTTTTTTGCCTTTGCCACTCTGAAATTATAGATGATGATAACAATAATGTCATTTTCTACCGGAATCTCAGTCATTACCTGCTGTAAAGTGCTTCTAATTGATACCTCCAGAGAGATAATGATTACAATGCCCTCCAGGAAGATATTATTGCAATATTAACCTTTGTATATACTTTTATGCAGAAGACTCGGGCACATTAAGTGATCTGTAAATCTTGCTTCTCTTGTAATGCCATTACAAAAGAATGGATATTCGGAGGTGTGCCCTTTTCCTGATTAAGTGTGTCATGGGTTTTTGGTCGTCTCTGGGAAATTGATGGCACGGAAGTGCAATTTCCCAATGTCTCTACTCTTACTGCGAAAAGGTTCTCAACCCTTGTCTCTGTGTCTCGCTCTTTGTTTGACCGTCTGGCAGCACGGTAGCCATGCGGCACTACGCTGGACTCTCCGAAACAAAACAATATTTTCCAAAGTACCAGCTATTTTTGGATGGGCCATTGTTCCAGTGTTAATTGGGCTGCACCACAGTCACCAACAACATGCAGAAACATTCTCTCAGCATTGGTAGGGACGCTGCAGGGAGGTTGCATGTCACAATCTGGTACAAAGAGAAGCTCTGCAGCTGTAATCAGATTGAACTGAGATGAAATACTGTGCAGTACACAGTACTTTACTGTTAGCTGTCCTGCTATCCCACTGTAAAGAAGAAAGCTGATTTAATGATTAAGGAGGAGGAGACGGACCCTTGCTTAAGAGATCCTTCAGCACAGCAGCAAAGAACAAGTACTGCTGACAAATTAAAACAAATTAATTCAGGGAGGACTGGTGTGTGTGTGTGTGTGTGTGTGTGTGTGTGTGTGTGTGTGTGTGTGTGTGTGTGTGTGTGTGTGTGTGTGTGTGTGTGTGTGTGTGTGTGTGTGTGTGTGTGTGTGTGTGTGTGTGTGTGTGTGTGTGTGTGTGTGTGTGTGTGTGTGTGTGCGTTGCAAGGGCAGTGATTCAAACCCATGACACAGGGAGCACATCCAAAACTGAATCTTAAGCACAGGAAATTGGGATGTCCTTAGAGTCTGTGACCTCTTGGCACTACAGCTAGCAGGCACTCTGTGGCCACTGCACCCTAGTTTAACCCCCCCCCCCCTGTAATAACAAGCCACGGCCTCTGGTGTGCGCTGTCGTGCGTGTGGTTTTGATGGGAAGGTTGCCAATCATACTACATTTACTGTAGGTAAGCCTAAATGCAAACAATCAAATCCATAGCTGCATGGCCATTGCTGAGCGTGATCACATTGACAAAGTATGGTGACACTTACATGTCTCTTCATGTACAACGTTAGTATTAGCAGTAGTATCTTTTCATCGTACCACAATGTTGTGCTATATATCTTCACTATAGGGTTCGGTTGGAAATATAAAGTGATCTCGTGTGGAGCCATAGAAGCCCGTTTTCCAAGGATGGCTCATGGCCTACAAAGATTATCCTGTGGAATTTGTGTTTGGTAGCTCATATTTGTAACTCAAGGTCACTGTCCTTCTGTGTTTTTTACATTTTATTTACATTTTTTTACAAATAACCAACATAATTCTCATGTGATTAGAGATAATTCACTGGTAATTTAAGGCAGTTATATTGTGTTGTATTTCCCTGACAAAGCAACACATTCCTTTTATTCTCTTATATTGTTCTCCAGGGCTCCTCAGCTGACATGAACCAACTAAGACTCTCTTTTGTTCGCAGTAACTGGAAACCATTGGTAAGTGTACACAGAGGTTGGTCTGACAGAGAGACTTGTGTGGCGTAGCAGCACCTTGCACTATTCGGCACTGTACTCTGTGTGTGTCCGATGAATGGAAACGGTACCAAAGGAGATGAACGTGTATAAAGGACTCTTTCTGAGGCGAGAAGCTTTTTTCAAGATGAACGTTTAATACCTGTTTATCTTCTTTCGTTCTTTCTAGTTTTCCTACAATCACACACTTTGTACCAGACCAGCTAAATGTATTGTGTTCATAGGCATGCCTATATGTTTGAATACATGACTATTGGATTGCCAATGCCAACCCACTTAAGCTCAATGATAGTGGTCTCACTGGGGAGTAGCTTTGATTGAAGCTAGGGGAGAGGAGCTATAGAAGAGGCATCACGTGTGTCCGGTGGAGGTCACCAATGGTCTGCAGGTTCTAATTATGTGCTAATAGCCACTGAGGAGGTCATTTGGAGCCATTAAGGAGCGCCTGTAGGTAGTTAACGGCCCACAGCATAACCCAGGCTCCTTAATGTTCCCACGGAGGCAGTTAGCCCTCCGTCACCAACGGCAGCTGCCTCATTATTGCGATTAGAAACCAATTGATAGGTAATAGTAAAATATGATGGCTCACTGTCCCATAAATATGGACTTTGGTTGAGAGGTGAGAAGACAGGAGGAAGTAGTGGTAGAGTACAGTAGTAGTTGGAGTATGAGGGAGTTAGCTGGACGTAGGGCCTGGTTAAATCTGTGTGATAATGGCACCCTCTGTAAAGTTATCGCCTATAAGCTTATCAACTCAACAACAAATGGGCAGCCACGTACTCCCATTCGGGTTGAGGCTTGGGTCATGTATCATTCTTGTTTGTCACTTAGAGGGAATGTCCGTAAGCAGTGGCCTACTTGTCAACCCGTGTTTCCGATTTGTTCAGTAACTCCTCATAAGAAATTTTCCCCCTTCACTTTCTTTCTGTGCCGTCGGCTGTGTTGTCATTAGTCTTGTTGTCCGAGGGTTCCTCCTAACACACTGTAGTTTATTTTACTTAGACATATGAGAATGATGGAACCTATCAAACGAGGGATATTTTAAGCATGCAGTAATCATTATTAAATCCCTTATGCCGAACATTGTTCTTAATCAGTTTGAGTCAGATGTTTTCATTTTAGATTTTTTTTCTTCTTCTTCCAGTAGAGACATTGATTCAGATGATTTAAATTAGCATCCGTCCAGTTATCGGTCATAGGCAACACACTGCACTAAGTAACTCATCAAGAGGGGCCAAGTTTGATCAGTATATACACTTTATCCTGATGAATATAGGAATACAGTTTTCCCTAGTCTCACAATATGAGGATGATGAAACCTCAGACTTTAGCTCTAAATATTTGTCTCTGCAGTATTTGTGCGAAGCCTCATTAATGATCAGAACTGCCAAACATGTAGTGCACTCGACCCCAGTCTGAAGGGGGGAAAAAACAGTGGTGTGTTTGTCGAAATGTAAAAGCTTCACATACGGGATTGATGTAACCAATAATGATGAGATTGCGAAATGAATACGGCAATTGAAATGTTTCTTTTTTATAACGGTGCTCCTCATTTAGTGGATGTCATACTTGAAAGTGTAATTTTAAGTTACATTTGAACGTTTACAGTCACAGAGGGTTCAGAGAATCAAATTGCTTAAAATTGCGCTCACTCCGTTTTCATTAAAGTTGGCTACTTTGAAAAAAATTCTTCATCAAAGGCCTGGAAAAGATTAATTGTACTTTGAGAAACTCAATTTGAGGAAAGAAGTATTTTCTCTACATATGAGCCACTCTGGTGTGTTTTCATTTATATCTGAACTGGACAAGACTTTATGTTTTAGACTGGTTTTAAACACACACACACACACACACGCACGCACGCACGCACACACACACACACACACACACACACACCACATCCTTATAAAATGGGATGCACAGCAACATGAGCACATTGCTACTGTAGGTCACACTTTATTGCTATCATGTTGCGTCAATGTTCAAAAATTGTTCTGTCTGTTACTAATAGTACTAATTTGCAATTGAGCTGAGGATTTGAAATGACTACAAGCAGGGCCACATCCAAGAGTACACAGAGAGGAGACTGAAGGAATAACATCTCAGTTTAGTTGAGAAGTGAACAGTGGCGAGTCTGTTTTTCAAGCATGTTTTCTTGGATGCCTTCCAAGCATATAGTCCATAAGCAGAGCCATCTTCAGCTGGTAGTCAGAAACATGAGTCTAATGGGCCTGGAAGGACTGTCCAACACCCTGCTCTGTGCTCTCCTCCCTGACCCCAGGTCCCCCAAACCCTAGCTCTGTCGACAGCGCTGTTGACTCTTAGTATCTGTTCACTCTGTCAAATCTCTATCCTCCTATTGCAATATGTAAAAGATACAAGTAAAGTTATTGGGAGGTGGTTCACGTACAGGAGGCAGGGAAGTACCGGAAACTTCTACATGAGACATGCAGTAATGAAATGTCAATTATCAGTGTATTCTTTTTCATGAATATTCATCGATTTGTTTTTACTTGAAGGAATGTGATGATAGAAATAAAGGCTTGGTAGAAGTCCATTTACAAAGTATCATCACGAATGTCAGTCAATAAGTGTATTGCCCTAAAGAGGTCTCTTGTTGTGACTCTCTTTTTCATCTGGAGCACCTGTTGCTCAATATAGGTAGAATAGTGCCGTAAAAGTTAACTGTAATCTTTACTTGTTTGTGGCTGTCTGCCTTTAGATTTGAAATGCTGGTCCTATTTTGCATACAGGCCTATATTCTATTTCCTATCGGCTACTGTATTAATTCAAGTCTTTTAAAACTCAAATTAAACATGAACAATTGTGTTGCCTGAATTGGACAGAAAAAGACAAAGAAACAAAATAGGCCAATAGGCATGCATTTTAAGTGAAGAGAATAGTTTATTAGTTCAAGGAAGTTAATGTTGTATGTTCATGTGTTATTCCCTGCATCGTAATGCACAATTATTTAAATGCATATTTATGGGACATACCCGTGCTATATTGTTAGAAATGTGCATGTTTAAATCCATATGGCAACTTCCTTTTGACCTGCTTTCACATCCCCGGTCGCATTGTCAAGCCTGTCACCGATAAAGAATCACTTGACTTGCTATAACAAGTTCAAAAGAAACCGAGAACGCGCTGTTGATCCATGAAGAATTGAGAAAAGGAACACCCCTACTGCTCTCGCTATCATTCCCATAGAGATAGCGATATTATTGATGGGTTAGTTATGCTAATTTCTTTAGAGACAAACTTTTATTTGGGAATTTGTTCAAAAAAAGAATTTCATACACATCAAACTGGAAAATGCATGCTGAATTCCTAACCGTTTAAGGGGTAGCATGAGAATCTGATTTGCATAGTGAATAATGTATGTGGACTATCTTTTAAAAATATATGTTTTGTCTGGAAGGAAAAGAAAGCGCATCCGGGACCTTTGCTTCTGGATTATCTATTAATGTTGCACTGAAAAAAAGATAACACTATAAATGAAGAAATAAAAGACAAGAAAAAGTAATAACAATGTAGACTAACACAATTAAACATTGTAGTTAAAAATAAACATACAGCGGTATAGCCATAAAACCAATAACTATTAGCTATCCCTTTTTACTCTGATTTAAAGTTACATTTTACATCAGAAGATGTCCAACATCCAATAGAGTTATAATCCACCCCAATTAGGCTCATTGTAGGCCCTACACTCACACTTGAATCAAGCTGTAACATACCAACGTCCAGATCAGTGTCATACACAGATGGAGTGGCATGTGCTCATAACACATTAGTTCACTGTCATACTACCACACTGAGCAGTTGCGTGTGAGTATCCTTGAGTCACACACCGCCTTGGCACAAGTGGATAGGGGAGACCATACGCTCACAGCTGTTCTATCTCCCCGTATAAATACGACCAGGGAGTCCGGTGTGGACTTCTGTCTGGTTATATACAGGATTTGATATCTGCTCGATCAATGCGATGATGTGTCCCATGGTTTGAGGACATTTTGAATAATCAATCCGTCTGCGTTTGGCCGAACCATCATCGCATCACCGTCCTCCTCTTTTGTCGACCTCTCCACGTTTTCTCGCTCTTATCATCGTCCCAGAGTCACATGCCCTTACATTATAGAAAACCAACCGTTCATAGTAGTATTTGATACTTCTTATTATTACCAAACCGTTCCCATAATTACACCATAATCATTATATAATCCCATAAGAAAGAGTATATTTAAGCAATTGCTTTTGTCAACGCCGGAACACTGAATCTATAATTGCTTTATATTCCGCTCCTTCCACCCACTATAGAAACATAATATATCAAACCATCTTTGTGCGAACATTTAGGAGAATGAAAGGTCGGCCTGTGCATCTCTGTCCTACCGCTAAAGTTATACCCCCCAAAAGTTTAGAGTCCTCGACGAAGTATACAGCTCTTTAAATAATTTTCCCAGGTTATTTGGAACCGTTGGGTGAGCGCGTTTAATATTTCACTTTTCTCTTTCTGTTTGAATGAGGTACGAAGTGCCCTTGTTGAACAGCTTGGTTGTTTTAAATATCATATTTACTAATAAATATGCTTAATTCCTAGCCCATGGCTTCAAAAAGCGCTCCCATGCATGTTGTTAGAATAAACCTGTTTCGTCAGGGCACCTGAAAAAAAAAAGCCTCCCTCCGGACTAGTTTGCGTTTGTATGCATGCGATTGGCAACATAACGGGCTTATTTACATTAAATACGCCACAAGGTTACAGTGAGATGAACGTCATTTTATCACTGATTACTTCTCTTAAGCACTAGAGCTGTGACTGATGCTCAGGACGCGCAGACTACACCGATTTACCCTGGAGTTTTTTTGGGGGAAGAAAAATACTTTAAATAGTTAACTGAAAAGGTAAGGACATGTACTTTTACAACATTAAATGTGTTCAGTTGTTATGTGTTCACTGCATGGTCCCGGACTACATGTATCAAAGCCTATTATACACGGTGTCAACGTAACAAGAATGACAAAGTCAATGGGTTCTGAGGAGAATAGACAGATTTTAATAAGAGTGTTTACCGGAGCTCAAGGTCAGAAACAAGCTGCGAGGTTGGGAATCCTTTTTTTTTTTACCGCAACACGGGGGAAATGTAGCCTACGATTAGAGATTATTATTATTTACGGTGTTATTTTATCTTCTGTTACGCTCTTAGCTCCAGCAATGCCGAATGCCGCAAGACCTATATCTAGTTGCTGTGAATAACGCGGCGGACGACAATGGACTGCTTTTTTGACGGTACAATGCATTTCACCTACCAGATAGGGAGAGTCCAAGCTCAAAGATGGAAATATGTTGTGATGCTGAGTGATTAGTATCAATGAACACGTTTGGCCTAGGAAAAAAAACAGACCGAATGAAATTAAACGCAATTTTTTACTCAGGATACGTGCGGAACAGTAAGATAGATAATTCTGCATTGGACAATCGTAACAGGTCCGAAGCGCACTTTTCCCCCTTCAGCGAAAGAAAATGATCCAGTCAATCATATGGACATGCCTCATTATTCAATGAACACAATCTCTCACCAAGGCATCGTTTACAGACAGGAGTTTCTTCGCGCTACTCCAAATTTAAAGGTAAGAAGTGCGAAGCTTACGCATGGGTTTAGGGGGTTCGGAATGGTAACTCGAAGACGTTTCGCTTTTGAAAGTCAGTTAGAACAAATTTTATATTTATTGTATCATCTCAATGGGGCCTGTTTCTCTACGTGATCAAAAAATACAGTATAATTAAATATCCATAGCGGTGACGTTAGCATGCGGGGTTGTCAGGGTGGAAAACATTTAGTCTACATAATGAAAGCATGGGAAGACATTGAACAGCGACTCAAAACCAACTATTCTCTTTTTTATTTCAATGATTTCATAATAGTCATATATAAAAGTTGTATATTCCAGACGTTTAAAATAGACACCGGAGTGTGCATAAACGTATTGGACACATGACATGCATAGCACAGGCGGATATTTGCGACTACTTTTAATGAAGTATAAACTGTTCCTCATACAATCTGCTTCGAAAACTTTCTCATCACATCCCTAGGGGTTTTGCTTAGAATTTCAGCTAACCTGAGTGCATATTGTTGGAGAAATAGGATCAAAGTTAGCCGCTGCATGCCATGTGTCAAAACTTGTGAGATGGAAGAGCCGGTGAGACCTGCCATTTTGTGCTGTGATCGACCTCTTATGAATAGCAGCCATGCATTATGCTTTGAGGAACGTTATGATGGCATTCAACAACTGAGGGGTAAATGTCATATCACGCTTTAAAACATTTTATGTAGACAACACACATATCACTGGAGAAATTCAGATTTGAACGACTGATTCAAACGCAGTTGCTTGGGTAAATGTATTCACATTTGTAAAAGTTATACCTATTCGGAAACGAATAAAAAAGGGACCCATGACAAATAATTGTATGAAAAGAACGAGGTCGAGTCTAGCGGGTAGCGTATGCCATAACCGTCATAGCTATAGAGAAATGCACGTAGCCTAATTTAAATGTTCCAAAATATAAATGATATCTTTAAAGTGCATATAGATTGTTGGTGTGGGTTTAGATGTTTCGTTCTTGCGCTGCGAATCTCAAATCTGTCCGGGTAAATATATTCCCAGACATTCTGATAACCCCAACATGTTAAATGTGCCTTAGTATTATGTATCATTTCGTGGAATAAAAAACAGGCTACGGTTGCACTGCCAGTGCTTCAAACTCTCCCCGGTAGGACTTGTCTGCAGGTGTCCCTCATCCAACCGAGCATCCTTTCACCTTGAGTAGAAGGGAGCGATCCTCCCATGTAAATACAGATGAACCAGGTTTGAGATTAACCCAGCTCGAAGGCAGCAATTTAAAACAGTAGCCTAGGCTACAATGGCCGAGAAGACACATGACCCCCTTAACCGTAACATAAGCGTTACACAATGTCCATCACATTGTTTTACTTTTTTTGTATCTTCCGCAAAGTTGAGTTTGCGATAAATGTTTATTCCTTAGATTCATTGTCAAAGGAAATGAACAAATGGGATGCACAGTCCGAGTAAACCACTGTCATTGTTTAATGGTATTTGCCAGGCGGATATTATGTCTGTAACAGTGTCTGGGCGTGAACCTTTTTTTGTGTCAGTTCTTTTTATTTTCTTATTGAGATGAAATAGCGATGGACAACAGTCACACTGGAGTGCACTAATTACAGATCGGGGCCCTACAGTAGCCTCCATGCAATTACCGATAGTTAGGAGAATGCCAATGAATTGTGAGAGGTGTTATGAGGGAAGAGAAAGTGTGACTTTACTAACTGGCATGTAGTTGCAGCTCCTGTGTGTGTTGTCCTGGAGATACTTGAATGGTAGTTGACTGTCTACTACAAAATGTATTTTATTATTACATTATTATTACTATTATTATTATAATCATCATAATGAATTGTGCAAGGATTCCATGAATGTTATGACAAGCCATCACGTTTCACATAGTTCAAACAATTGCTTTCACAGATTCAACATGTTGGTCATGTGTATGCTCTATTGTGAATGTGGTGTTATATTCCTAATCCCATTTTTAAATCTCAATGTTTTGTTCTTATTGAAATCACGTTCCTAAGCATCACAGGTGCTGTGTTTCAACTCGTTCGCCAACCTGGTCAGTGGTCAGCATTGCAACGTATCCTATTTGACCTGTGTCTGTTGTTCCGTGGGCCATGACAAGCTACGGCGACGCACATCTTTAGGGAGAGAGAGAGAGAGAGAGGAGGATGAGAAGATGAGAGAGAACATGGCATGGGGCATGGCATCAGTGCTCCTCTCCGGACCTGTCAATCTGCAGCCAGTCAACTGTAGCCCGGAGCAGGAGAGCAGTCAGAGACGTGATCAAACAACCATCCCACTCTTAAATGATTCTCGGCTCCTTTAATTGGTCGAAATTGTCTTCCAGATGTACGGCAGTAGCCAGGGTCTCTTGTGGGACGGTATGGCAGGCGAGGCCTGGCGATTAGGTATTAATTGATATGTGCAGTGGAGCCCCCATCCCCTTTGGCTCCAAAGGCTAAGGCCTTTACCCCTGTGGCTGTGTGCACCCCCCCCCCCCCACCCCCCAGTCTAGTTTGGCAGGCAGGAGGGGCTGTTTCAGGAGCGGGCTGGAAGGCAAGCTGGGGGCATAACACATAACAAATAGGCTAGGCTGTGATGAGCCTTGTAGTATGGTGACCTTGATTTAGAAGGTTCACGTTGGAGAGATGATGGTTAATAGGCCCTATGTCTTCTGACACATATCATGAAGCCCTGTGTTTGAACACACGAGTGCTACAGAGACGAGATGTTCACGTCTCATGCTTGTGAATTTAGGTCCCGTTTTTACGTCTGTAGGCTGTGGCTCTCCACACTTCTCTTGTCACGTGTGTCATACAGCATATATTGTTTTACAGGTGTGTGTGTGTATGGATATGAGAGCGACAAGGATGTGAAAGTGCAACGTTTGTTTGCGGATAGTAATCATAGACGTCGGTGTGATGTAAGAATAAGGACTGGGCCGACAGATGAGGTGATGACGGATGAGCTTGACTCAATTGCCTCATGCCAGGGTGCCACCAGAAGGAGCGTCTGTCTGTCTGGAAAGAGGGAATGAGGGAGAGGGAGAGCGAGAGGTTTGCAGTGCTAGAGCTCAAAGGAAGAGTTAGGCCTCTGACTAAAAAGAAAGTTAGGCTGGTAAAAGGAGGAGCATCAACTTGAAGTGTATGTGTGACAGTAAACAGCTCGAATTTGTAGATATATTCACAGACATTTTCTCTTTCTTTGTCTTTGTCTCTCTCTCTCTCTCTCTCTCTCTCTCTCTCTCTCTCTCTCTCTCTCTCTTTCTCTTCCCGGAGGTTTTGGGATAGATCTATATGGATCGTGGACCTGGGGATCTAGATGTTTACGCTCAATAATAGAATGTGTTAAGTTGGACTAGTTTACCCAGCCTTGGGAAAGATGAGCAGCTTGTGCTTCGGTCTTGGACTTTGTCTAAATGATCTATCTAATCACACATGTCCACAGTAGCCTTTCAACTGTGATGTTGATCAAAAATTCAAAATACTATATTAGAATACGTCCTGAAATGTCCCCTTTCTATACAGTACCTCAGTCAACAGCCAGTTTTGCAACATTAAAGCCTATTTTTTGAAGTTTATTAGCATTTGGATTTATAAACGTGCTGCACATTGTGTCAAGACTGTTTCCTTTTGATCTGCAAAGGAGCACAACATTACAGCCATGTCATTTTTGCCGACAGCAGCTTAACACAAACAGGCAACCGCCCATCAATCACGGGTTCTGAAGCATGGCATTGTGTTATTTAGCATTCTCCCCGGCATGCCTAAAAGAGTGGTAAATATCTGCAGTGCTGCTGGGGGTTGAATTCAAAACTGGGGGGTTTGGGTGGGGGGGGGGGGGGGGGGGGCAGTTACTGAAGGAAATCTGTAGTATGAGATCTCTCCAGCTCTATGTGGGTTACAATGATGTTTGTACTCTGATTCGGTATAGGTTGTGGCCTGCTGGTCGCTAGTTAGTGCATTTTGGGTCTATGTAGAGGGGTACCCTGGTAAAGATGGCTTGTTGCAGAGAAGTAAGAGGACCCTGCACCTTTAATTATGATCAAGAGGTTTTCTCCAAAGGACAGAGGCGTAGCAGTTATGTTGCCTCGTAAATCTGCCCCCGATGCCGTATATTGTGTTGAACTATTACTGTACACTATTATACTGCATATTCAGCTGCCTCTTCAGGACCTGATTTGCATAATTGGATCTTTAATGAAACTTGCCTTGTGGAACAAAAAAAAAATTAAAAAAGAGGAGAGAAAAAAAACACGATAGGCAAACCCCTGTGAATATTTGTTGGGAGAAGTTCTACTTGGTTTTTTAGAAGAAGGGGGGGCTTTGGAAAGAGAGTGACCTGCGCACCGCACACGTCAGTGGCTGTGCTACAAATAGGATGAGAAGTGCCCCTGAATGCTGTACATTCCCAGCCAGGTCTCGCGGGTTATTACTACAATAGCTGGATTTCTTTAGCCTGGGGGATTTTAGGTTCTATGTCTACACTCATTTCGTGTACTTGTTACACAGGGAAGATGGGTCTTTTGTAGAGGAGCTGCGCCGCTCGGCTGTCGGGAATTCCTCTGTCGCAAATATTTTGACAATTCCTAATCAGGAGCAGTCAGATATTAGGAGTGCTGAGTGTCTTTGCTTTCTGGGGGCTGTGAGAGTTTCAAAGCCAGGTCCTTTTTTTCTTCTGCTCTCTTGCATATGTGTGAGAATCACTGTGTTTCACTGTCTCTGTGTGGTTTTTCGTGTGTTTGTTGATGTGCGTGATACACTATAGGAGACATATAGTGAGAATGTTTTCAACATGTTTATATTCTGTGTGTGTGTGTGTGTGTGTGTGTGCGTGTGTGTGTGCGTGTGTGTGCGCGCATGTGCGCTATTCAGTGTGTTCTTGTCTGTTCTCCAACTTGTTTGTGGGTTAAGAGGGTATTATGTTTAATTGGTTAATTCAACTTCCAGAGTCATTTTTCCTGGACTTCAACAAGGTGAAGGTTCAAAAGCTACTGGTGCCACTTTCAAATAAACGTGAGAGTCATATATAATGACATGTTATTTGTGTCCTGCGTTTGAAGGGCCTATCGTTTAAAAGTGAATGGAGGGGGGGGGGGGGGGCGGGGTGCAGTCTTTTTAACAGCACAGCAGAAGAGGAGCTATTCAGCAGCACTATAGCATGAGTGGTTTGTATCCTGGAGGGGAAGAGTTGTGAATCAGCCACCAATGTTCAGGACGTATAACAACCCAATGGTGACTAGGTGTCATCATGCGATGGGGGCCAAAACGCTCCCTCTACTCCAGAGACATAAGAGTGGATCGTGTGTCAAAGCAGTTTACAGGTTGCCTTCAGAGTCATGCGAGAGAGAGAGAGAGAGAGAGGGAGACAGAAAGAGAAAATATCTGTGAATATATCTAAAAATTCTAGCTATTTACCGTCACATGGAGAGAGAGAGAGAGAGAGAGACAGAAAGAGAAAATATCTGTGAATATATCAAAAAATTCTAGCTATTTTCTGTCACATGGAGAGAGAGAGATAGAGAGAGAGAGAGAGAGAGAGAGAGAGAGAGAGAGAGAGAGAGAGAGAGAGAGAGAGAGAGTATCTGCAAATTCTAGCTAGAGAGAGAGGTGGAGGACAAAAAAATAGGCTCAAGTGCATCAGCTAGCATTGAGCTGCCATTTACCCACAGTGTGCAGAAGACCCCCCCCCCACCACCATCTTTCTCTCTTTCCCTCCCCATCTCTCTCTCTTTATCTCTCTCCTCCTCTGCTGCCAGTGTGCTCATGGGGGACTTTCAGGCTGGTGCAGTTTGTTCTCCCAGGTGGACCTGTATTGTATTAGACCCTCAGCACCCCCCCCCCCCCCCCCCCCCAGACCCCCCTCCCGTGTAATTCCTTGAGGAGATGCCTGGGCCTGAGTTTCTGTATTGTCTCCCTGCCCCCCCGTGGACCGGTCGCTCCCGCTGTTGAATCTCTCGGTAATGATGTCACAGCGATAGTGGAGGGGAGCAAATGTCTCCTGATTCCACCATTTAACGGCTGGCTGAATTGGCTGATAATGATAGCATTGGCGTCTCCAGACTCGGAGACGGATCAGGCCCTGTGAATTAGTGGCTCCTAACCTGAGAGAGTGAGAGAGTGAGAAAGAGAGAGAGGAGGAGGGAGAGTGAAAGGAGAGAGAGAAGAGATGGACTGAGAGAGTGAAGATGAGAGAGAGAGAGAGAGGGCATACAGAGAGGGAGACAGAGAGAGAGAGAGAGAGAGAGAGCAAGAGAGGGAAAAAAGAGAGTGAGACTGAGGAGGGGATGATGTACTTAGCCATGTCTCTGGACTGCTTTTGAACAAGCTTCCTGGAGATCTCCATGGCAGTGTTGATAAATGTGGCTTGATAACAAGTCAGTCAAATGTCGGCCTGTCTGCACACCTCTATTAGGCTAGGGGACATTTGTAATAATGGCCAGTTGGAGTCAAACAGAGAGGTATAATGTAAGCTCGCACAAAATATACTGTAACTCCCAATCAAACTTCAATGTGAAGGCCTGCTGTATTTTTGGTCTATCATTTCAAATCGTTGTCTTGGAATAAGCCGCTGATTTATCAGTTGCACTCTACGGAGGCGTATTTGAGGAGCGTGAGGGAATACGGTTGCAAGGTAGCTCTTTATTTGCGGATTACACTTTATTAACACAGATTCATTCGATGCCGTGTTATATGCCGTCTGCCTTTTTACAACGCTTAAAACTGAGAGCGTTAGTCTGCATTTTAAAAACACACGTTTCCCCCTGAGATGCACTAATACCATATTATGGTTTTCCATTTATGCTAAAGTAAATATGTAGGCCTAAAGGTAAATTAGCATATTCCCGGCTTTGAACACATGCTCTTTTGTGAAGGCTGGTGCTCGCTGGCCACATCTTCTGGTCAGCAGTGCCACAAGAGGGAGCAGGATGGCTTTTTTCCCCCTTCTTCTCGCAAGTATTGAATATACGTTTATTTGTATATTTATGACATGCTCTGCTTGTCCAAAAGCTGGGAGGTACTCCTTCCCCCCCAGAAAATGTGTGCTGCGAGTGTCACCAAAGAAGGGCTCTTTTAGAAGGCTCTGGGAACGTCTCTCATTCCACGAAGGAGGCCTTACATTTTTTTTAAAAAAGAGACAAGGTTTTCTGTCCTATGACTGCTGGACTTAAATTTGGTCCTATGACTGCTCGCGCACGCACGCACACCCACCCATCCAACCGCACACACGCACACGCACACGCACACACACACACACACACACACACACACACACACACACACACACACACACACACACACACACACACACACACACACACACAATCAGTAGTTCCCAACTGGTGTTTAAAAACAGGAGAACAGGCGATGTGTGGGGAGAGCTGTCAGTCCTGTGTGAACCACTTTAAAAACTGCAGCTCAAGGTGTGAGCTAAATAGTCTTTACTTTGGGGAATTTGCCTTTATTTATCTGCGTTATTACCGAGGTGAATATAAAAGGGCTTTTGGAGAGAATTCCCCTGGCACGTAGCTTCTTTTATACCCCTTTTAAGTGTTAAGATGTGTTCGTACCCCTGCCGCAGCCAACCCTTAACAGATCTCCCGCAATTTCTGATGATTTCCCTAAATCAGCCTTTTTTTCCCCTCCTCCCGTCTTTTTGTTTTCTTCTTCTTCTTTTTTCTTTTTGATCGCGAGGCGTTGTTTTCTCCTCTCCCTTCGCTGTTTCATCTCTTTGTTATGTCGTTCACACCAATCGTTGTAATGGGGAGAAAGCTAAGTGGAAGTGCTGGGCCAGAGTCTTGTAGACTTTCTCCTGTTTTCGTAAGTAGGACTGTCAGTGTGGGCAACACTATCCTCGCTCCACTCACAGGCCCATCCTCCACTGGAGTTTGTGATAAACAAAGGACTTTGTCAAAAATTTGCTCCACAAGAGAAACCAAGTTGTTTTGGAAGAAATATCCATGTCCATGGTTACAGAACACAATGGCGGGCTTAGAGAGTGAGTGGGAAAGAGTTCACCCTTGAGGTTAGTCATCCGCTCGCTATGGGCCTCTAAAAAGAGTGGCCCAGCGACCATGGTTCCAAAGTTGAACGGAGCAACTTTCATTTTTGAGTTGAAGCTCAGCTCACACTGACCTGCTCTCTGCACAAGGGGCCTCACAACCGGTCCCTTCATGCGTTAGCCTCTCTGTGGGCAGGTGGTTTCCGACAATTCTTTGTGTTGTCTTTCTAATGATTGGGTTGTACCCACAGACCTCCAATGGCCTGGCGTGAGGACCAATCACAAGTTTCTACAGTTCTTCACGCTGTCTTCCCCATCTAGCCACCTCATCATCTGGGACATTAAGCTAATGATGACCACACAGATGATGTGCTTGTTAGAGTGGTGAACTTGCCTGGTGTTGATAGTTAAAGGCTTTCCATGTGGGGGGGGGGGGGGGGATCATCATTAGTGCAATGAAATATCTCCTCTGTTTAAATTTGCATGATGATGGTTCTGTGACCAGTCATCGTTAGATCAACCAGGCACAGCCTAGGTTGTAGAGAAGATTCATGTGTTATTCCCCAACCCCGCCGTCTTGGGAGGTCTCTTGTTAAAACACTAACTTCAGCAACCCCCCCCCCCTCAGTGTCGATCATGACTTTCTGGACCCATCCGTTTCAGCGCCGTCGGATTGGGAACGTTTTCTGGAGATTTGGGTGGAGTTATTTCTCTCTCTTTCTCTCGCTCACTTTTCTCTGATTGCTGTAGCCTCGGGGCTCTCCAGCACACACTAGATCCCTGTGATTATATTAATGGCCTCCCGCTCTGAGGCGGAGGCAAAGGACCCACAGGATAATGGGCGTCAGCGTGGAGCGGCGGGTAGGGAGATGGATCTCTGACCACCGGGTCGTAGGTTGAAAGGCTCAGGTGAGGGAAGCTGCTCTTGGTCCCCTTGGGGCGGGGTGCTTAACAGGGAACGTGTTAGTGAGTGGATGCCCAGACTAGCTGGAGTATGGCAACATGGGGAATCACATGTATGAAATCTGGAATGAACCGTAACAGTACAATTACTGTACTGTAGCTAGGTAATAGCAGACGTTGGCTATCATTTTCAGAGCCGGCTGATTATAAGGTGCTTCGGTAATGTGGATCGGTGTTAGTCATTCTGCGTTCATGATAGCGACACAGTGGGATTTCATTTTGTCTGTGTGGTTTCCAATTGTATGTATCTTTAGCAGTCGGTATGAGGACAGAACCCAAAGTGTTGTGCACACTGTTGGAATGTGTGTATATGTTTGTGTGATACGCTGAAGCTTGTGCGTGCTTTGTAGCTATAGTACAATGCCTGAGGAACTTTGATATGGGTCATGTAGCTGTAGCATCCGTACTGTAGCCCCCGGGCCCTGGATCGTGTCCGGTGGGAGTCCTTCTCCTACTGGGGAGCACGTTTGATCCAGGCAAGGCCGGTGCTAGCATGGAGCCGAGAGGGGTCAGGCCCGTCCACACTCTCTTTTTCATCCAATTTCCCCGGCTGCAGGCGGCGTCGCTCTCCACGCTTTTGTTGTCAGAGGTAATCTGTGAAGGGATCTTAATTATGGAGGTTCGGCCTGTTTTTTTTCTTCTTTTCTTTCTCACACGCTTTTAATCAAACAGCGTAGTTAGTTAGTAATGAGGATGAGGGAGGAACGGTGCATCTGCTTACCCATGCTGCCGGGTGTCAGGAAAGAGGAATAGGAAGCGTAAAGAGAGGAGCATACCATTGTATTTATTATACCTTCACACTGTATTTATTTAGGACACGTCAACAAAGCAGCACGTTTGTGATGGATTGCCTTCCCAAAGAGTTGTCTCGTTTAATTCTCCAGAGAATTTGAACGCGTAACTATTTCGAAACCAGCCCAAGAGTCAGAAGACCTTAACAGTCATAAAATGTTACCATTATTATATTCCAGAACCTGAACACAGTAAACATGACTTCAACCATACAACATCACCATTCATGTAGATGGAAAAGCAATGAAATGACTGACTGATTTAATGAATAAAGGGCTAAGTTGAAAAGACAAGAGGGAGGGGGTGGTGTGGGAGGATTGGGGGGGGGGGGGGGGTAGATGGAATCCATTACACATAAACACCCTTAGCATTGATGGGATGATCCAGAGGGATTAGATTGGAAATCCTGATGGACGCTGAAAAGGTGACCGCATGGAGGGAGGGCTGCATAATGAGCCCAATGACAGATGCTAGAGAGTGGAGAACCCCCCCCCCCCCCCAAGGTCAAACGGGGAGTCACATCCAGGTCACGGGAGGTCAGAGGACAGCAGCCATAGTTAGAGCACAGCGCACTGGAGGCTCAATGTTAACCGCTCAACAAAATCCCGATTGACTGACAGACAGACTTCCGCAGACGTCTCCCTGTGTTTTCAGTGCACATTTTCTACAGCTATGTCTGTTTGTAGTAAACTAACATTTGTGTGAATTAACCTTCATATGGATGTGACTAAGACAGTCTTTCGAGACTGTTACTACTCTGAACCTATAGGATTTCCGTAAGGAAGAGTTCACCACCTGGGGGACTTTGAGGATCTAAACTCTAAACCGTGTATCGTGGTGGATCCCTTGTGTGACCAGTACCGGAGTAGGACTTGAGGGATTGAGGAAGGTCTGGTTTCCAGAGTTAGGCCTGGCTAATTTAGACAGGGTCACTATGCCAGGGACTGGGGTTAAACGGTGTGACTGTGGAGGTCAACAGTAATTAGCTTCCATATGACCCGCTGTGTGTGTGTGTGCGTGTGTGTGTGTGTGTGTGTGTGCGCGTGCGTGTTAGACAGAGAGAGAGAGAGAGAGAGAGAGAGAGAGAGAGAGAGAGAAGGGTGGAGGCTGTGTGTGGGTATGTGTTTGTTGAAGAGTTTCAGGAGCGTGTTTGCGTGTGAACGAAGGGGACAATTGCAGATGGCATCAGTTCTCTGTAGCTCTCTCTTATGATTGTGTGTCTGTGTCTCTTAAAGTCTTTCCAGTTCACCTCCGTCTATGGCCAACTCACATCTTGTCCTTATATTATTAAAGGTGGCCTCCGTGCTTAAGTAAGACCAACAGATGGCTGTTTTCCTAAATCATGCTTAGAAGATGATTCTAGAAATCACCACCCACTATACCGCTTCGGTTACAGTAGCTTACATTCTTGCCGGCCTGTTTATCATGATGTCCTTGCGTGGGTTAAAACCGTCCCTGCCCTCTGTGTGTTCGTTATTATTAAGACAAGACACTGATGGCAACATACAGTCAAATTGAACAACATTCGAAAAAATATGTGGTTAACTGATACAAAAATACAGCAAGTTCTTTCTTTGCTACCTCCTGTACGTGTAAGCCTCCCTCCCCTCTCTTACGTGTGCTCTTGTGCTTGGCTGAAAGTTGCTCATAACAGGATGTTAAATATATAGCAGTAAGAGAGGGAGGGATAAGGGGGGAGATTACGTCTGTGTGGTTCCACTATTCCTTGATGTATACACAATGTCAGGCAGCCATTGTCTCCTGGGTAAAGAATGATAGTTCAAATACCTACCATCTCTCCCCTGGTGCTCCAAATGCTTGGCTTTGAAGTTTTTATAATCCATCTGTCATCTTCGAGCAGGGAGGGCACATGTTCTGTACTGCTCAATTACAGCATTTTCTTTTGCCAGCTACAACGAGACAGGAAGCAAATAATATGGGCGACCCAAAAGGGAGAGGAGAGGGAGAGGAATCGCTCGAAAATTCCGCATTCCCGGCGTTCTCACGCACTTGATTGTGTCCCTCTCTCTCATAACAGGAGAACAAAGCATGTTTGTTGTGGGTGGAAAGCCTTAAAATGCTTCCTACTGTTACAATCATGAAGGATTTGATTGAATGCTTATTGTTTCAAGGACAGCGATTTCACAACTTTTTTTTTGGGAGGGGGGGAATCAAACTGTCACTATATCCCACTTAAGAGCACTAAACTTACCGCTTTGTAATCAAATTGTATTTGATATTAAGAGTCATCTGCTACAAGAAATAAATGTGAGAGAATGTGCATTTTGATGACGCCTTGTTCATTTCTTGCACACAGAATAGTATTTGTTGTCAGTTTGATGTACATTCTAATGAAGTTTTTGGCAGTGCATGGTGCTGAAGTCATCTTTAATTGGAGAATACTGTGTTGCAGTGCTTTACAGCTACAATGAGGAGCCTAGAACTTCCGATACCCTCTCTTCAACTGAAAACTAACAACAGCAGCAGTTGCAAATTAGACCTCAGAAATGTTTCTTCTTTGGGAGAAAGAGGCTTTTCATAATTTTACCTTTAACACACAACACTGTTAGATCTCTCGGTCTTATTTCATATTTTCTCTGAAAAGCCACAAAGAAGTCTCAAAGAAGATGAAAGATTGTGTTGCGAAACTAAAAAGGACCTTTTACATTCTTTTGTTGCCTTTGAAACTTCAATATTTTTCCTGTAATTGTGTCATACTACGTTATGTATCTTCATTTATGGAGGAATAATACATTGGGCCTTTCTTCTTAAATAAAAGCAGCACACATTTGCTTGTGGAGCCCCTCCTGGTTGCCTGCTCCTCGCAAAAATAATACTCGTCCTAATGACTTCCACATATTTTAAAATCTCCCTTTTGAAATTGGTCTTGGCAGATTATTTGCAGGTACTTGAGTTGCATCTGTCTGCAATTTTGCAATGTGGAAGACTTTAATGCAGCACTCGGTGAGAGCCGGGGCTATTTTGATCCCAGAGTAACACAGTCTGTCATTACAATTGCCTAGGTCCTACACTGACCGGGTCTATCTCACCCAAGCTGGGCGAATAACAAGACATCGGAGGGGTCAAGGTCAAGATCTCCGTGGGTCAGGTTTAGTGTGCCCTTCCTTTAGTGAAGCCCCACTGTCTGCCCTGATAACTGGTCAGTCCCCTTGCGGTGACACGGCCCTCTCCAATGAGATGGGTCCTTTATAAAAGAAGTGATTAGGAAACCAACGCTGAACTCATTGTGACTTCAGTCCCTATTGTTTCTACCATGTGGCGAGCAGCTGACCGGCTTAAGACTTAAAAAAAAACATTTTGTTCTTTTTTTCTTTTCTTTTTTTCCCTTTAAACTGTAATAACTTGCCCTAGTGTCCCGCCCAGGATATCAGGACACAACCAAGGCCGCCAAACTGTGAT
>NC_074668.1:63871318-63892026 GCF_029448725.1 Salvelinus fontinalis
TTTCTAAATAAACGCCCGCCTGTCAAAAGCCGAGACACATTTACTTCCCCAATGTAGCTCAAGGAGACAATTAGCAAACAGAGGTGACACGGTAAACAGGTGCACCCATTATTTCTGGAGCTGGTGGCGATATATCCCCATCTCTGAGACTGATGGTAGATCATGTGACATAGCGGGTGAAGGATCTGTCTGCATCAGGGCTCGGCTGACGGTGTCTGCCAGCAGTTTGTATTGTCCTCCTCACCATCATCTCAAAATATGTATTCTCTCTCTTTACAGTCACGAGGTATAGGTTCGATCACGTCCGTCCTCTCATCTTTTTCACACACATCTCTTTTCTCATCACCAGTTCTTTTCTCTTTGTCACTCTATACATCTCTTTTTCTAGCATGTTCTCCCTTTTCCTTGCCCACAATCCCTTCCCTGGAATTATTGACAAGACTTTCTTTTCTTTTAATTCATAGTAGACCCTCGTCCGGTAAGAGAGGTCAAGCCAGTTTGTAAAAATGGATTGCATGTAAAGTGCTAATCAATGGAAACCTTTTCTCTTGAAGCTGGGAAAGTCTAGCTATAACATTTATTGAAAAAATATCCTACTATTTGAGCTTGAATTATATGACAGCTGTCTTATATACCCCGCAGGACTCCCAAGTCAAATGATCAGACAGCCTTAATACACCAATGATGCTATACTTTTTATCATTTGAAAATATAGATCTATTTAGTTCATCATGTGTATATATATTTTTTTTTAAATAGAGCAATTCAAAGTATTTCAATCTTAGATTACATTGAACGACATATTTCAAACACGTGTGCTATGTTGTAACAGTGTAACAGCCTTGGTAATTGTCGCTGGTGTTTGGACTGCATTTGCATGCTGAGATGTATAAATCAAATATAAAACAGCGAGTCGGTCTTTTGGCTTGTGCAGCATCAGAGGTATGTGAGACAGATCTCAGTCATATTGGATCCATCACAAACACATGTTCTCTCTGACGCGTTCTAACACGAATTCTCGCACAAGGCACACATGCACCCAACCTTCAGGCTTTCTCCAAATGATATCTGGGCCGTCACAAGTACAGGGACTAGCTACAAAGGGGATTCCATAAATACGTACCATACTTCTCAACTCACCTACTCTCTCTCCTCCAGTATGTGCTATTGACGTTCCACAGACATGGTGTAAAAGAGGAAGGTCGAGTCTATTTGAATCATTTAGGGACGTTGAGACAGCAGAAGGGTTCGTTTATGGGTTAGTTTATAGCAGTTTGATCCGTACGAGGGGACTTTATCCACCACAGCCTTTGGATGGATTCAGTTAGCTCAGCCTGCCACTGTTGTGAGACTACATCACGCTGTTAGAAATAAGAAATGATTGGCATCCAAGGGACACATTTTGCCTCTGACACTTTGGATAAGAATTAGTTGAAGGAGCGACAGTCTTTATAAGGAGTTATAATGATAATAATTATTTCGCTTTTTTTTTTATTGCAGGATAATTATTGAAGAGGGTCGTGTAGTCATCACTGTAATCAGTAAAGAAAGATGACAGAAAATCCACAGGGAAACAGATGGTACTTAGTTGTTTTTGTGTTTTTAAAAAATATTAAACTAGTACACTTAGTGCCAGGCTTAGGACGAGGACAATCAAAAGGAGAAATTATCAAATTGAAATCTCTTCACCCTCAAAAAATAAATAAATAAATGAGATTCACATGCACAATTAGGACTGGTTGGTGTCCTTTGCCAAAGCCACCCAATCAACCCTCAACACACTGTACCGGGAGGAAAAAATGCACAAAAAGCCTTTCAACTCAAAGAGCGGTATTTAACCAGAAAACCCTGACCCCTTGACTTTGTCTATTAGCATAGAGTGTATTGCATTGGTCGTTCGCACGCAATCGGCACGAATAAGGTCACCATTTGTTAGTTTGGCTCTTTTGGGATGTGCCTACGCGGCGTCCACCCGCACTTTCGCTGGTGCCCAGGCCTCGGATGTGTTTATTTTATTTTAATTTTTTTATTGTACACGACCAGCGAGGAAGAAAAAGTCTCTTGCTTTCCAGGGTCGGAGCGATCGGAACACAGAGGCTGCTGCCCTACATTCCTGACTAATTGTATAATTGGAAAAGCTCTCCAAATGAGCGCCCCCCCCCTTTCGCGGGCTGATCTTCCCAGCGCTTCCCCCCTTCAAAGCAAATCACAAAAGAGCATTTTGGGAATAATAATAATTGTAAAAAGCGTCCATTATTAATCTCGTTTACCACCACCACCGCCGCTGCTGGTACTCTCGCTACCACACATGGCACTCATACTCATTGGGAGCCAGGCCACCAATAGCGGCAACTTTTCTCTGATCAATGTCATCCATAACCGCGGTTAAAGTACAACCTGTGGACGACCCTGGAACTAGCCTACTCCCCACATTATTTTTGGATGGCCCTGCCTTTAGTAAAAAAGTCTGTGTATAAACTTTTTAAAATGTTGCCTCACTGGCATATAACTGATGATCTACCTGTGAGCTGTCTTTGCTTTCATATTTTACTGTTATGCCCGTGCTCATGGTCAAATTGGATTTTCAGATTTATGGCCTCTCTTACGCGCCTTTCATTTCCATGGATACGGAGGGACAGCGGGATGATTTCTGAGGTCGACGCTCAAGCAGGATTCCAAAGTGCAGTTAGAATGAATCTCTTAATTAACCCTATTGATCAGTAAAAAAAATTGAAGCAAATGTGATTTGCATACACCGAGAGTGATCAATGCATTAACTCATTTTCTTTTTTTCCAAAATCTGATTTCCTCAGTTTTCAAAGTGAGCGAAAGGAGAGTTGAGACTAATGTGGATCGATCCTGCATCTTGCAGACAGGAATACAAAGCATTTTATTAGTCACTGAAGGGCGATACATATCAGGAAGACATTTGTCTGAAGTCTGATACGTCAGATTATTGTCTCACCTAACCAAACATTGAAAGTACTCATCCAGTCTCTCTACTTCGTCTATGCTCTGTAACAACAGTGACGATCATAAAGTCACAGATTTGCTTTGTGAACATGAAATTTAAACAATACTCTATTTGTAAGCTAAATAGAACACATATTAGAAAGGGGATATTTATTCAGGGAAAAACAAAAAATGTTCTCTTTTTATTGTGTGAAAAGCAGCAACAAAAAACACCACCACCGACAACAACAGGAAGAAAAAAACCAATGGTGTTAAGAAAGCAGTATGCTGCTTTTTCCCAAGAGCGGCTTATTATAGAGTATTGATTTATAAGGCTTTAAACGCGATCCTCCATGCTCAAGTCAAGGGCAGGGTGAGATGGCTGCAGTCAGGCTACATGACAGTCATTGGGTGCTGCAGAAAGCCTGTTTCTGAATAGTTTTGGAACACAAAAGGGTAATTGTTTTAGCCCAGATGTTGCTTTCGCACAACAAGCAGGATACAATGTTCCTACTGAGCTGATGAGCCCAATCAGTGAAATGATTAAAAATTGATTTTGTCCCTGTAATTACAGTATGTAAACTACTTAGCCAGGATTGCAAAGGAAGTGATTTTCTAATTACGTATATACTCTGGTGTCTAATGATTGGTTTTTTGAAGTAATGAAGAGAGGGTCCTAACGACTCCTCTGTGTTCTGTTGTTTAAGAAAAAAAAAAGAGACCATCGTTAGGGCAAGGCATCAGGCAGACAAAGAGCTCAAATTGAATTTTCGCCAGCTAACATGCACAGATTCTGTTTGTTAGCATGCGATCTGGACGCTAATGGTGGCCATGACTTCTGCGGGGTCACCAGTACAACAATCTGGACCCTCCAATTAAAACATTCAGAGGTTATGATGTCATTGTCACCCCCAACACTAAAAAGGCAGATCACATCCTATGCGTTGTGATGATTGTGTTGTTTGTTCTATAACCTGCTAGTTCACATGCCTTCCCACCGTGATAGATAGGCCTAAGGCCGAGACAATAAGAAGACACAGTGGCACAATAAATTCAACCACACCTTTGTTTTATCACAAAACCAGAGAGCAACCTCTGTCCTGTGAACTCCACAAAGTATATTGCATGTAACAAACAGTTACATAATCTAGAGCATGGTCAAGCAAGTTAATGCTTCCAAAATTTTCAGACTAAACAGCTATTGATTTAGAACCGTGGAGAGTTACCGCACGTCTCAAAGAAAACAGGAGCTGCCTCCACTATTCAAGCACCATTTCAACATCATCAAATCACCTATGCTTATGCTAATACGGTGACAACTAAAAGATACCAAAAACGATTTAGTCCAGTCAACGTAAGCTAAATATAATGTGGTTGTCCATGGTTCTGATTTCTGTGTGTGTGCGCGTGTTCGTGTGCTTGTGTGTGTGTGTGTGTGTGCGTGCGTTTGTGCAAGTAGAAAAAACATGTTGACTCACCCTACTTGTATTGAAACGCCAATGACATCCTCCTCTCTTTCATGTTGATGAAACAGTCTATGACTCATACAATATACGCTTTTTAGCTTTGCTCGCTTGCCTAACTTCCTTTCATGGGCAATGATGAGCCAACTAGTTAACATTAGCCTATTACATCTAGCTACATATTGAACTTACATCCTCTCAGGCCAGGAGCACAATGTATACATTTATGGTTGGATCAGAATTGTCATTATAATCATTGGCCAGTACAGAGAATTAAGTAAAACCACAAGTCCAAATCCCTATCTTCGTCCATTTAATTTAGGGAGGGACAATTTTAGCTATCCAGCAAGCCACCGGAGGACAACGTCATAACAAGATGCAACAATTCAAGTTTTTTCTGTCAATTATGTTTTGCTTTTGATGTGATTGGTGTGAAGCCAAATCCAAACTGGCTTCCCGTGACACTTATTTTTGGTGTGCCAGGACCATTCACAGTTGAGTTCACTTAGTGTAGCTCATCGCTGATTGGCTATTGTTTTATTTAAAAAATTATAAAGGGAGACCAAATGCTCGCTGGCTTCCCTTTCATTCAATGCTACGGGCGGCAACAATGTCATACTCTTTTTGACCAGACAGCATCAAATAGACATATAAAAGACAGAGGGGCACTGTTTCGCTCGCACAGATGCTTTCTCTGGTGAGATACATCCAGCCCTTTGCGAATTTTAGGAAAATGATGAAAGATAAAGAGACGAAAGATACATTATATATACTGTATATATGATTTATTTTTCTTGGTAAAGTTGAATATACTAACCGTGATGTACTATATCTCTGGGTGTCAGTGTGCCACTAGTATTTTCCCTGACCATAATACTCCTTTAAATGTATCATTAACACTTCTTTATCTTTTATTCCATTGTTCTAACTCTTTAAAGTATAAGGATCATAAGAGGTTCAGACCCGCTGTCCTCTCTGGCTCCCTTGTAGAATCACAAGCTCTGAACTGTTCCACATGCCTTCTGTTGTAAATGCATGAACTTCTGATACAGATTTGACCTAGAATGGAGGCCATGTGTAATATGGGCAAATCGTCGGGGGGGTTACCAGGGGAAATAGGGAGATAAAGCCTCAGGGACATAATGTATTTTAAAGAAAACACAAATCATACCACTCAAAATATGTCATTATATCAATCCTGCTCTTCATTCTTTGGCAACAAATGTAGTACTTCGGAAACAGTTTTCATTGAACAGGACAGAAAATGACTAACTGGAAAGGTCTGATTATTGTTAGTAGTGCTCATGTGGTTTTCGATTTTCAGACTTTTTTTGGTGAAACAAATCCAGATTCATTACAGTATGGTGCCAGGACAACAACCTCTCCCTCAACGTGATCAAGACAAAGGAGATGATTGTGGACTACAGGAAAAGGAGGAACGATCACGGCCCCATTCTCATTGACAGTGCCGTAGTGGAGCAGGTTGAGCGCTTTGGGATCCTTGGTGTCCACATCACCAACAAACTATCATGGTCCAAACACACCAAGACAGTCGTGAAGAGGGCACGTAAAAGCCTAATCCCCCTCAGGAGACTGAAAAGATTTGGCATGGGTCCTCAGATCTTCAAAATGTTCTACAGCTGCGCCATCAAGAGCATCCTACATCCTACCTGGTTGCATCACTGCCTGGTATGGCAACTGTTCGGCATCCGACCGCAAAGGCACTACAGAGGGTAGTGCGTACGGCCCAGTACATCACTGGGGCCAAGCTTCCTGCCATCCAGGACCTCTATACCAGGCGGTGTCAGAGGAAGGCCCTAAAATTTGTCAAAGACTCCAGCCACCCGAGTCATAGACTGTTCTCTCTACCGTCGCACGGCAAGCGGTACCGGAGCGCCATGTCTAGGTCCAAAAGGCTTCTTAACAGCTTCTACCCCAACCCATAAGACTCTTGAACAGCTAATCAAATGGCTACCCAGACTATACTATCACTTTAACTCTACCTACATGTGCATATTACCTCAATTGCCTCAACTGACCGGTCCCCCCGCACATTGACTCTGTGCCGGTGCCCCCTGTATATAGCCTCGCTACTGTTATTTTACTGCTGCTCTTTAATTATTTGTTACTTTTATTTTAAAATATATGTTTTTTTATTATCTAGCACCTATTTTTTTTAAGACTGCATTGTTGGTTAAGGGCTTGTAAGTAAGCATTTAACTGTAAAGGTTGTATTCGGCTCATGTGACAAATACAATTTGATTGATCCAAAACTTAAGAGAGAGAAAAGAGAACTAGGGGGGGAAAAAAACCCGTTGAAATGCTGCCAGTATCAAACTGTACTTTTCAGACACAGTTGATTGTAAGAGAAGCCGATAGCACAACCAGCACACCCCTTTAATAATTCATTTAGTTCGGCTATGATCTATCATTTTGTACCTTTTGACATGCGATATTGAAATTTAATATTGCATCAATACAAATGATGTATTGCCAGTCGGCCCAAGGATGTGGATTGCAAAGAGATCTCAGAACATCTTTGAGTTCCTTCCCTATTCAAAGCCACATTGTACTAGAGCGGAGACGGAGAAGAAAAACATCCGTCTTTCTGGAGCTTTGATATGTGTGTTTAAAAATGACATCTTCAGAAACGCTCAGGGAGAACTTCTTTCCTCTACCCAAAGTCGTGTCTGAGAAGGGAAGAAAGGAAAGCGAAGGGAGCATGACAGTGGCGTTTAGGGGAGACGTCTTATGTTGTAGGGATCTTTGACATACTGTTTAGTTTCATGGAATCCCCTGGCAAAACTCTCGCTATGAGGGACTTTTGGGTGCGACGTCTATAGTCTAGGCTGTGGACTAGCCTATTTCTCGATTACTGTATAGTCATACATTTCCTAGTCTATTGTTCAATCCGTCTTTACTATTTACTAACTAACCTCTAAATCCCTAAGATGATGCCAACCCATGTTTCTCTAGTTGTATTCTCTCTCTGTGTTTTCTCGTAATGCGATAGACAGGATGTATTTGATTGTGTTGAACTGAGATCCTGATCTGTTTTTATCTGTGGTGCTAATGATTTCCTGTTTGTGCGATATTTATGATGCTGCTCTTGGAGACGGGTCTGTTGGTGTGTCATTAACACTCTCTCTCTCTCTCTCTCTCTCTCTCTCTCTCTCTCTCTCTCTCTCTCTCTCTCTCTCTCTCTCTCTCTCTCTCTCTCTTCTCTCTCTCTCTTCTCTCTCTCTCTCTCTCTCGCTCGCTCTCTCGCTCGCTCTCTCTCTCTCTCTCTCTGTCTCTCTCTCTTTCTCTCTCTCTCTCTCTGTCTCTCTCTCTTTCTCTCTCTCTCTCTCTCTCTCTCTCTCTCTCTCTCTCTCTCTCTCTCTCTCTCTCTCTCTCTCTCTCTCTCTCTCTCTCTCTCTCTCTGTTGTTTGCTTTCCCAGTGATCTACGGATGTCAATTAGAAGACCCAAAGAATACACGTTAGGTGAGGAACATTTCTTTTATACCACATAGAGGTGAGACTGAGAAATTGGACCCAGCTGACATTTCCATATTCCCCATTCATTTCAAAACCAACACCTATCTACAATTTGAATTGATTTATTTTTTTTAGGGACTATACCAGTTTAAATGGCTTCCATTTGGCTCATGGTGTACGCCAGACATCAAGCGCAGTGCAGTGTCCTGTGCCTGTGACGGTGGGAGAGGGATGTCGTGTGAGGAGGTGCTATGGGGCTCTGTGGGGCCTCTCCCTGTGTCTTCTGCCTGGGCTTATTAGTCTACCTGCGAGGGTCCTGCCCCTCTCCGGAGGTGTGCCTGCCGTGGGGCAACACCTAGGCAGGAGGGATACTCTGTGACAGATGACCTCTGTCTGTCATTCGCCAGACTCATACCTCACTCTGAGAGGCTGACAGTCAGACAGAGCCCAGGTGGACTTTAGCTGGCTCACCCAGGGCTTGTTGTCAGTGAGGGATCTCCTCACTAGCTCTGTGTTGTCTCAATGGGGGACTGGCCGTGCTATGTGTGTATTTGTGTGAAGGGATGTTTGTGTGCATGCCGTCTTGTGGGGGATGGACTGTTGACACACTTCATATTTCAAAATGTGGGACTGTGGAACGAAATGAAGATTGATGTGGAAAACTGTTTAGTACACGTCTTATGTCAGTAAATATATTATAATTTACACATATGTGACACATCTCACAAGCCTACTGTATATGCATACACATGATCAAAAACCCACACATATTCACAGGGGGGCTCAGATGTTATTAAAGCTATATGCTATAATTGCATTTGATCTCAAATAAACACAAATTCAGTCCATCTCCCACATAAAGATGGCAGATGTGATGGATGACCACATTAGCGCCAGGGACAACATTAGATTTGCTCAAAATTATTGATCTTTTGTTTGCTAGCCAAGTCGGCAATAAATAACCGTATAAGAGAGATGTGACTCATTATCGCCGTGCCAACTGACAGACCTCTGTCAAAACAACTCTCCTACCTCGCCACTCTCTTCTCTCTAACCGGATGGATTGAATCCACTTTTAATTCTCGCACTATTACTATCTGATTCCCTTAAAATGTTAATCCCACTCCGATAACCTGTATTATTCAATATTTTATACACATGCATTCAGAGGTTTTCTTTTTTATCCCTACCTTCTTAGTGAAAAAATCCTTTTATCACACAATGGGTAATTTATATCCATTACCAACATTTTCAATCCTTTTCAGTGCTGCTGTCAGTGCCTTTGGCACAGTCATGATTAATGTGATCTAATAATAGTATGCCATTATATTTCCTTTAGTAAAACATGTACCAACATCCTATTCAGCTCCACCAAATTCATTGCCTCTTAAAATATTTGTCCTTTTTCAGTTGAAAGAGAAGATCGCTATTTTCTCTCGGGAGATGATTACGAAGGTTTTTAGTGAGAATGGGTTCCTGTTTTCAGTCTTTTGACTTCGTGTGAGTTTGATGAGTGGTGGCAAGATGGTGATTTGGACATGCTCGAGTCTTCTCACGCTACAGGTAACACAACGCTGCTTCCCCGCCTCCATTGTTCGCTAGTGGCTTGTGTTCGGACTTGTGTGCTTCGAGTGCGCAGCAATCGTTTGTCATTTTAGACGCACACTGTTTCCCGGGTGGTTCCAGACATCACGTTCAGTCATCAAACCTACAGCCAATGGGTTAAAAATGTAAAGGAAATATGATATCATATTAAATGTTATATTTATTTTGTTTTTCACGAATAATAGTCTACTCATGCTGGTGATCATCCAGCCTTCGAGAACATTGTGGTTTCATACAGTAAGAGTCCCTCCAAACGTAGATAGAGTGATATAAATTGACCGAGACAATGATGTCCTAGTTGGGATAGGATAGGGGAGGGGGGGGGGGGGGGGTTGGAGGGGCAGCATGCTGAGCGACTGGCGGATTTGGGGGAGATGTGGAGCGGTCCAGGAGTGGGCTCACGTCCCACCAAGCCGGACGTTCTGAGCCAGCCTGCCATTTGTGGGGGCACGTTTCTGACTGGGGTGCCAACAACCTCCCCCGCTCGCTCCCCAAAGAGGGTTAACCCTTACTGGGTTCTTAGACTTGTATCCAGAATGAACAGGTGGTCGCACAAAACATGGGCATCAATTTCCTCATGACTTATCCCAGTGTGGATAGAGGGGGAGGGAGAGAGAGAGAGATCGGGAGACTGTAACAGAGGGAAAGGAAGAGATAGAGGACAGAGAGAGAGACAGCGAGAGATAGTGAGACACAGAGAGCAAGGGTGTGTGTGTGTGTTCCTGTCTTGTATTTGTTTATTACTAGTGTGGTTGGTGGTATGGACTAGCTTGTGGAGGGTCCCACCACTGTGTGAAATTGACATCAGATGGCCGTGATGACTAGAACAGAACGATATCACATCTCGTTTCCATTTAGCAAGGGGCAGCTGTGGCGGGCAGTGGGGGGGGGGGGGGGCACCTGACCCCGGAGTCAAACCACACTCCGACCCCCGCACTCCCAGAACCAAGCACAGCTGTCAACACTTTACATCAAAAGACACTCCCCCCCCCCCCCGCATATGTATTTTTCCCTTCTCAAATGCTATGTTCCAGAATTGATCCTACTCCATTTAAGGATGATGTGCATTTGAGACACCGCTTTTTTTTTTGTATTCCTTTTTTTTTGTCTCAAGTGTCCGGCTCCAAGCAGAGACGATCGAAATGAAACCGTTTCAAAGCCAAACGATATGGGACAGAGTTTTAGTATAGCTCAACATGGCACACGCAGCATTTGCCTCTGACCACAACATTCATCCAGCCCTCTGTGGTTGGGAGAGCTGTGGTCACTTAGACATGTCAAGATCAAACACTCGACAACGTTTAACACTGTTGTTCTTGTTTCGCTGGGAGGTCTTTGTTTAGTAGGACGCACATAAATAAGCGGAGAGTAACCAATAAACAGTTGGCGAAAACAGCCTTTCTGCGTCAGCGTATTTACTAATGTCTGATTACATTTCCAGAGGAAAAAAGCTTGTAGGTTGTAAATAACAAACTGTCACAATGTTATTTACCCACTTTAATATGCACTCCGTGTGATGAATATTTTCTGCGTGTTGTATGTGCATGAATGAAATGTTCTCTCTGTTCTCTCTGAAATGTTCTCTCCGAATGAAATGTTCTCTCCAAGACTGGAAGGTTACAGTTGAAAAGTACCTTTTTTTTAATGTCCTCATAAATGGATCAGTCAATGGAGAGATTCAGACAGATAGATAACAGAGAAGAGGAGCGATTGTGTCCTGGGGTTATTACCGTACAGTAGACTCACCTTTTCCTCCTCTAGGTCCTTCACATCAGCTCTCCCTCTTAATAGGGGAAATCCTTCAGGAGGGGGTGAGAGAAGAGGAGGGGGTGGGGGGGTGTGGGGAGGGGGGTGGAGGCTGTGAGCTCAGCAATTTCCTTCCAGGACCCAGAGTAGACCAGACCAGAGCTGAGCAGAGCGTCACAGTCTGTCTGAGACTCTGGAGTGAGTCAGGCATTTAGAGAGAGGGGGGAGGAGGAGAGGGGGTTAAGAGAGGGAGAGAGATAGAGCGAGTGTGAGGGAAGGAGAGGGGTGTAGACTGAGAGGGGTAGAGCGAGTGAGAGAGGGGGGAGGGAGTGTCACTCACATGGAATAAGCCCCACACGTCTGGTTGCACCACACAGTTATTCCCATGATGCAATCTGTGTGGGGTGATGATGATGAACATGATGATGATGAAGGTGATTATGATAATGATGAGTGCACAGACAACAGTTGTCGTGGCTGCCTCTCAGTTTGCATCATCTGGCCCTATATAAATATACAGACGGCCTACATGGGCATATCAACGCTAATGCCCCTTTAATCCCATAAGTGCTCCGTTATGGCAGAGGTGGGTTAGTCTCTTAAAGTCCAAGCTGGCTCTCCTTCCCTCCATCCCTCCTCCCTAATTAGGCACCAGAGGATCTGACTAGAGGGGCTGTGTGTGGCAGCAGCCCTGAGCTGAGCCTGGGTGGTGGTGGTGGTGGGGGCACACAGGACTGCAGCAGCCCAGCCAGGAGGCAGGTCACAGGGGGAGAGTGGCAGGGCAGCAGTGGACACTCTGGAGGTGGGGCCCCTGGCATGCCACACCAAGGTTAGTTCACCTAGCAGCTATTTCTAACCCGGCCGCAGAAAATGCCTTCACCGTCAACCCCTACGTATGTTGAGGAGGTGTGGGTGAATATGTAGCGCTCATCTGTTGATAGCGGGTAAAACACAGTGCCCAGCATGTTGATTTATATCTATTTATATTAAAGTCAGGATGGCTAGAGGAGCCTGACACCTAAATGTAGTCACGTGATGGAGTTAGCACCGCCCCCCAACACCTTCTCTGCCCCCCCCACGCACCTTCTCTGCAATGCCCCCCACCTGCTCTGCACCACCCCGCCACCTTCTCTGTACCGCCCCCCACCTTCTCTGCACCACCACCCGACTTCTCTGCACCACCCCACCTTCTCTGCACCGCCCCCAACTTCTCTGCACCACCCCCAACTTCTCTGCACCACCCCCCACCTTCTCTGCACCGCCCCGCACCTTCTCTGCACCACCCCCCAACTTCTCTGCACCCCCCCACCATCTCTGCGCCGCCCCCCGACTTCTCTGCACCGCCCCCAACTTCTCTGCACCCCCCCACCTTCTCTGCACCACCACCCATCTTCTCTGCACCACCCCCCGACTTCTCTGCACCCCCCCCACCATCTTTGCACCGCCCCCGACTTCTCTGCACCCCCCCACCTTCTCTGCACCGCCCCCCGACTTCTCTGCACCGCCCCCCGACTTCTCTGCACCGCCTCCGACTTCTCTGCACCACCACCCCAACTTCTCTGCACCACCACCCCAACTTCTCTGCACCACCCCCCCACCTTCTCTGTACCGCCCCCCACCTTCTCTGCACCGCCCCCAACTTCTCTGCACCGCCCCCGACTTCTCTGCACCGCCCCCGACTTCTCTGCACCACCCCCTGACTTCTCTGCACCCCCCCCCCCCCCCCCCCCACCTTCTCTGCACCACCCCCCACCTTCTCTGCACCGCCCCCCACCTTCTCTGCACCGCCCCCCACCTTCTCTGCACCGCCCCCCACCTACTCTCATCTTTTCCTTTTCTAAATTTGGACGAGGACATTAAATGGATGTGCTATAATTCAGTGTGTGTGTGTGTGTGTGTGTGTGTGCGTGCGTGCGTGCGTGCGTGCGTGTGTGTGTGTGTGTGTGTGAGAGGGTGTACATAGTTCTGTGGTTATGAAGTGAAGCATTATGGCAAAAAAATGCTTAAATAATTTAGCGATCACATTATTTTGTAATGCCATTCTTTAGAACGGACTCATTCACTCTAATAAATGCGTTGCTGGAAAGTTCCGGGGATTTTGTGGGGCGCCAGTGAGCGATAGCAGCCACCCGACTCCTAGCTCCAGTCTCCCCCTCGATGCTACCATGTGACCTGTACCATATTCCTCACGATCAACACTGTGGCCAATTGAGACAAAAAAAAGGACACATATTTTATTTATGTGTCAAAAGTGCGTTGAAAGATGGCGGGATCACTCCATCCGCGCGGGTCAATTCTCCCAGATGGAGGGTCCGGATGGTGCACAGAAATGGTAGGGTTATTGATTTGTCAAAGAAATACAGCGTGCGGGTTGGGCTTAAACGGCCACATAAACCTGAGCTGTCAGGAGCAGAGAGGCAGAGCGCTGACATTTAGCCACACAAACGGAGTGGATGGATTCACCGTACCAACACGCCCGTCTCAGCCAGATCATATCTCTATTGTAAGCGCCTGGGAGAGGCTCACTTATGTAGGGGATTTTTCACATTACACCACAGTGGCATAAAAAAAGTTACCCTCCTCCTTTATTGGAATACATACCTGGATTTAATACAAGGAGTGGGAGGGCGAGAAAATGCACACATGCGGAGTCTGGGCCCATAAAAAGGATAGTTTAACAATTGATCGAGAGCAGTAGTGGAAATGGCAGCTGTAAATCAATTTAATCTCCGAGCAGTTAAAGACTGTTTTCTAATGAGGTTAATGTCACATAATGACCAAATTCCTCCATTTAAAAGATGCCCTCAAGGTGTTGGAAAAAGATAGATGTCGCCTAGCAACATTAACTCGTCATGACCCAGCTGACACTGAGGGGAAAAGTTTTCCCCCCAAGAGGGGATGTAATGTTTTATTTAAAAAAAAATTAAAGAATGAAACGTGGAACGTTGAAGTGGATGGCGGTTGGGAAAGCAAAGTTGAGGGAATGTTGGGAAAACGTTGGGCTGGCTGTCTAGCGCTACAGGACGGAGGCTCAGAAGAGAAGCCATGGCTTTAAAGGGGAATGAAACGTCACAATGAGCCATCACTAATACACAGTGAATCGGGTTTACCCTTCAGGGTTTCAGGGTGTTCATGGGATCTCTTATGTCATGGGAGACGATACTGGTAAGGGTGGTGTGCACTTTGCAGAGGGCAGATGAAATGCTAACAGACATGCCAACACAAAAACGACAGGTAAATGATGAGATCATTACTAGACCCATACAAAGCCTTTACTTTTAATCTGACACAAATCTTACCGTACTAACATTTGCGCTCGATCTGCTTTGCAAATCTAAGGCTGAATCACCGTGCGTAACCTAAAACGGAAAGAAAGGGTTCCGATCCACAGGCCAACCATTCATCACCGAGGCCCTAAAGCTATTATCATGATCTAATTAGGTTTAAGATAAGTCTGTGTCATGCCCCTGTCCAAGGCTGCCTTGTCCCCAATTCTACGAATTCAGAACATCCCAATTTCAAAATCCCACTCACGCTGTATGTTGAACGAATACAGGAGCTACTAATGCAATTTCATACTACTACATACCCACCCACTTACAGAAATCCATAAATTCACACGATGACACAGATTTACACACATTAACGCGTACAGTAGCTTGTGCGTGCGTGTTCACAGTGGAAGTAGATCAGATACAGCATGTGATGGAGGCCCATGTCTAAGTCTCTCCATTACTCACTAGAGGCATCACTTTCTCAGCACTGTGCTCTTGCCCCTTCTGTGTTCCTCTCCTCCTGTGCTGTAATGAATTGAGGCGCAGATGAGAGGATTTTTTGGGGGGGGGGGATTACAGTAGCGTTGCTGAGACACGCAGGCACTGACCTATAAAGAAGCCCTTTGAGGAGACCCATTAATCCACCTGTCCAGAAATACTATATTTATATGTGTATCATAAATCTCGGCTGAGGTAGTCAAATGCAATTTGGAATTACCAACGCAGACACGCAATTCATTTCTTTAGCGTGATTAGCGACAGTGGCGCGACTGGCTGGCTCAGTGGCTGGCAGGGGTGGCCTGATGTACACACCGTGTGTTCGTTACACCAACTAACTGCACTGGGTGTGTAAAGAACACACGCGCACGTACGTGCGCACAATAAAGTATGTACTGTATATAAGAAAACATACGGTACGGTATGCACGCTCATCGGAGACGGTCCCGCTGACATCGCGTTCTAGCCACGCTGATTTGATTCCACTTGCGTAGTCCGCGTGGCTCAGTTGGTAGAGCATGGCACTTGCAAGGCCAGGGTTGTGGGTTTGATTCCCGCGAGGGGACCAGTATAACAAATGTATGCGCTCACTACTGCAAGCGGGTCCGGATACGAGTGCCTGCTTAAATGACTCAAATGTGAAAAAGTCTTTCTATGTTGATAAACTAAAGATATAGGTCACACTGGAAATCCTGACCTGATGAGATGCCTTTTCATTCTCTTTGTCATGCCCCATCCTCCCTTACGGCAACAAGAAGAGAAATATGATTAAGAATGAGGGCTCTCTTTCACTTACTTACTTCCCTCATCTGATAAAACACAGCTGAATGGCCACAATAAGAAGGGAAATAGCATTTACTCCATTTTGATCTGTGCAGGTTTTCTGAAGGGCCACTTTTACCCCGACGAGGGTCTTTCTCTCCTCTTTGATTGATATGTGAAATACGTCTCCCTCTCCAGCTCGAAAGGCAGACCCCGTGTGGGGCTGAAAGGTGCTCATTGTCAAGGCAGGGACTTGTCAGGAAGCAATCCTGTTCCCAAGGCCTGGAGAATGTGTCCAAAAGATACAGCCCCCATTTGGGTACTTTAGGAACTTTCGTTTTGCGTCTGAGGTCCCTTTTAATCCTGATGAATTTTTATAGACACTGTGGCGTTCAATAGCTAGCCGGTCTAATGCCTAATAAAAAAAATTAAAAAACACCCACATACCCAACTAACAATCCTTAACTTAAAGCATTAAAGGGAGGGTTAAAAGGAGAGGTCTTTGTTGAAGGACACATTGGGGTGTATTTAAGTTCTACAAAGGCCCTCTCCTGAATGGAGCCTGATTTCTGTGAACAGATTTTCAAAAAATTCGGGGCCTAAAAATAGCAGCGTTGTGATGAAACAGGGCTTGAAAAAACCGAAAAGTCTCACGGGACAGGGAACCTGATGTGAGTTAGACACCCAGGACGCTCAGACGTTGCTACACTGAAAGAGAACAACAAGAAGAGAGACAGCTGGGGAGTATCTGGAAGGGAATTAACGGTATGATGGAACATGTTAAATCGCACAGTGGATTCTTTAACCTTGTTTTTATCAGTGTTTATCCAAAACCACACAATGGGGGTTCTGTGTGGATAGAAGGATCTTTTTTTTCTAATCTACTTCTCAATAACATCCCAGGTTTTACTCCTAGAATCAACCTTATCCCTATTTCAAATCCCTGTTTTCTGGTTGGATGTTTTCGTCGTTCCGTGGGTGCCTCTCGACCTCTGTTTCGGCTTCAAATTGGAGGCACATTTATGCAAATGCAGTCGACACCTACAACCAGAGGAATATGTGGCAGCTGTAGAGGAGAATTCAATTTAGACACCCCTGAGGTGTGGTAATTGATCCGCACACGTTTTGTTTCTGCCTCTCTCTTTCTTCTCTCCCCCTCTTTTTGTTGTTGTTGCGCTCTTGCCTGTTGTTGTCTCATGAAAACCAAACTCCTGTTTCAGGATTGAGGCGACGCAAATGCCACAGGGACTCATCAGCAGTTGTTTCGTTACTGTGAAGCTTTCTATAGGTGCCAATGCTATGCCCCATACTAACTTGATCACTTTCTTTGTCGTGTTATTTTGGCACCCAGTGTTTACGACTGCCCTTCGTATTATCCACGTCCGATGTGTCATTTTGTCCTGATTTCGTCTCGATCTTCTTAACTCCCGGAGTGACAAAAGGAGTCTCTGAATCTGTCTGTTTTTAAGAAACAAGGCCAATTCAAACAGATGACCTGTTGTCACAGACAGAATGAAGATCCCCACTGAGGATTCATCCCAATGTGACGTTTATGAGGTTGCCCGCCACACTGTAACCCGTTGACTTGTTTTATCCTTATTCTAGTTGGTTGAAAAGTTCTCTTTTACTGACGTTGCTCTTTCACTGTGCTCGCCCTCCCCGTCTTGCCCCTCCTCCTCCTCCTCATGTATCGAGGTGGAGGGTTCCAAGTGCTCGATGATGCATTAATACGGACACCTGCTTTGTTCTGGCGGCCGGCGTATCGCCTGTTTCGCCCGCTCCCCCTCTTTCATCATCCTTCTGCGGTTTGTTTGGAACCGACCTGATCTGAGAGCAGGTCTGGCTTGGGTTTCATTCTTACATTCATCTTCAAGGGAGGTGGGCATGCAGGCGGAAGGCTGGGGATGCAGTGTGTGTGTGTGTGTCTGTCTGTCTGTCTGTCTGTCTGTCTGTCTGTCTGTCTCTGTCTGTCTCTGTCTGTCTGTCTCTGTCTGTCTGTCTGTCTGTCTGTGTGTGTGTGCGCGTGTGCGTGTGTGTGTGTGAACGGACTAGTGGTCCACGGGTCTGTCTGTCTGTCTGTCTGTCTGTCTGTCTGTCTGTCTTTCTGTGTGTGTGTGTCTGTCTGTCTGTCTGTCTGTCTGTCTGTCTGTCTGTGTGGGTGTGTGTGTGTCTGTGTGCGTGTTTGTGCGTGCGTGTGTGTGAACGGACTAGTGGTGCACGGGTCTGTCTGAACTCATTCCCCTCTGAACTCGTATGTGACTTACGCATGTCATGTGGTGGACTTCCAATGTAGCAGGCTGGCTTCAGGTCAGTGTGTTCATCCCCCAGCTTAGTCAGTACATGCAAGAAGGGAACAGTGTTAGAATCCATCCCACGTCCTTGAAAGATTCAGACTAACCCTCCCCTGACTTGTCATTCCATTAAATCCGAAAGAAAAAAAGAGTAGAATCCTTAATGTGGCACAATATGTTCTGTTTCATTATACCTTCTTAGTTGGGAGAGAGGCAAAAGGCCAGTGAAAAGGAATACTTGCTATTTAATTACTGTCAGCTGAATGAGCTCTGTTCTGTTCGCCCCCTCCCTGATGTAAAAATTCTTATTCACTTAGTATGTAGGTCACATTACAGCGGTGTCTAGTTATTGGACATGGGCTTAGATAACTGTTTGTTGAGTATTAAATGCTTTTGCTGCCTCAGCACCCTTTCTAACTGGTGTTTTTCACACAGCTGTGCGACTGAAAGGAGGCAACGCTGCAGCAGAAATCATGTCGCCCCCTCCGCCCCCTCCGCCCCCTCAGCCCCCGCCAAAATGTGGGGCTGGGTGTTTTCGCACTGTAAAAAGTGATTTAGTGACATACGTTCCGATTATATATTTTTTCCCCCTTACGATTTATTACTTTTAAGTTAAGAAGATCAGTTATATATACACGAAGCGCAGTCACAGCTATGGAGCTAGCCGTTGGAATGGCCAAGAATAAACAGAGACGAGCTCTTTGACAACAGTGAACCCGTGACCTGTGGTGTGAGCCAAGCAGGTGAATCTGTGCTTTCTGGACTCTTATCCGTGTTTGCTTTCTGTGACCTTGCGCTCAGCTAACGCCGGGCTGCTTTCGCACAGTGCCGCCTTAATGGTGCGGATAGGACCCAACGTTGCCACAGCGCTTTCCTGAGGTTTGGCCTAGCCTGTCGTTTCTGGCCAAACGGGAGCCGTTGGCTGTTCCTCTCGCTCTCCTCCCTTGTATGAAATGAGCCCAGATGGTGATGGATTTTTCAAGTACTGACATCCCCGCTTGAGAGCACACTCCCTTCCCTCTTTGTGCCGAGCAAGTCAGGCACAATAACATCATGATGCGATCGTCAGCTTTCTGCCGCTACCATCCGCCATTGATTGACAAAGGACACACACACACACACACCACACAAAAACAACACAGCTCGCGTATTCTGAAAGCATGTTCTCTTTAGAGAAGAAGGTGTTTACAATGAAGACAGAGAAACCACCGGAGTGATGTTGGGAGACCTACCGGGTCAGAAAACACCAACTATGTCCCGTAATACACGGTAGATATGAGAGATAATTCTGGACAGTGAGAGCAGAGCCTGGACGTGGCAACAGTGCACATTTGCCACAGCCCCATTGAGTCAACTCTGAAGCTAAATGATGTCATTGGCTAACTAGCCATTCTCAGGCCATTGCCTCGGTTTGCGTGACTAAATACGTACAATTAAGGCCCCGGCACTTCTCAATCTCTATGAGCACATTGTTATCCCGGGTTCAAGTGCACTGATAATGGGGGCCGGAGGAAAACAGGCGTATCATCGAAGCGCTGCACACAGAGGGCTGGTGGGTAAAATAGATGTCTCATTATTAGTCGCATTCTCTTTCGCCCCAATAGCACAGCTCTCTCACTCTTTCTCTCTCGCTGTCCTTTCTCTCTATCGCTCTATCTATCTCGCTGTTCTTTCTCTCTCGCTCTTTCTCTCTCGCTGTCTTTGCTCTCTCTCGCTCTTTCTCTCTCTCTGTCTCTGTCCTTTCTCTCTATCTATCTCGCTATCTATCTCTCTGTCCTCTCTTTCTCTCTCTCTGTCCTTTCTTTCTATCTCTTTATCTATCTCTCTGTCCTTTCTCTCTCTCTTTCTGTCCTTTCTCTCGCTATATCTCTTTCTTTCTCTCTGTTCTATCTCTCTATCTCTCTCTGTGTCCTTTCTCTCTACCTCTCTATCTCTCTCCTTTTCTCTCATTCTCTAGCTCTCTCTCTGTCCTTTCTCTCTATCTCGCTCTCTGTCCTTTCTATCTCCCTCTCTGTCCTTTCTCTCTTTCTCATCTCTCTATCTCTCTTTCTCTCTCTCTGTCCTTTCTCACTACCTCTCTATCTCTCTCTCTGTCCTTTCTATCTCTCTATCTCTCTCTCTGTCCTTTCTCTCTATTTCTCTATCTCTCTGTCCTTTCTATCTCTCTATCTCTCTCTCTGTCCCTTCTCTCTATCTCTCTCTGTCCTTTCTCTCTCTCTATCTCTCTCTATCTCTCTTTCTCTCTCTCTGTCCTTTCTCTCTATCACTCTCTCTCTCTTTCTGTCCTTTCTCTCTCTCTCTGTCCTTTCTCTCTATCTCTCTTTCTCTCTCTCTGTCATCTCTATCTCTCTCTCTGTCCTTTCTCTCTATCTCTCTATCTCTCTCTCTGTCCTTTCTCTATATCTCTATATCTCTCTCTCTCGGTCCTTTCTCTCTATCTCTCTACCTCTCTCTGTCCTTTATATCTATCTATCGCTCTCTCTTTCTCATCTCTCTATCTATCTTTCTCTCTTTCTCTCTCTGTCATTTCTCTCTATCTCTCTTTCTCTCTCTGTCCTATCTCTCTATCTCTCTATGTCCTTTCTATCTCTCTATCTCTCTCTCTGTCCTTTCTCTCTATCTCTCTTTCTCTCTATGT